>NC_138299.1:65997500-66047500 GCF_965601325.2 Salmo salar
TTACTGTGGACATATATACTTTTGTACTGGTTTCCTCCAGCATCTTCACAAGGTCCTTTGCTGTTGTTCTGGGACTGATTTGCACTTTTCGCACCAAAGTACGTTCATCTCTAGGAGACAGAACGTGTCTCCTTCCTGAGCGGTATGACGGCTGCGTGGTCCCATGGTGTTTATATTTGCGTACTATTGTTTGTACAGATGAACATGGTACCTTCACGCATTTGGAAATTGCTCCCAAGGATGAACCAGACTTGTGGAGGTCTACCATTTTTTTCTGAGCTCTTGGCAGATTTCTTTTGATTTTCCCATGATGTCAAGCAAAGAGTCACTGCGTTTGAAGGTAGGCCTTGAAATACATCCATAGGTACACCTCCAATTTACTCAAAATAGCCTATCAGAAGCTTCTAAAGCCATGACATCATTTTCGGGAATTTTCCAAGCTGTTTAAAGGCACAGTCAACTTAGTGTATGTAAACTTCTGACCCACTGGAATTGTGATACAGTGAATGATAAGTGGAATAATCTGTCTGTAAATAATTGTTGGAAAAATGACTTGTGTCATGCACAAAGTAGATGTCCTAACCGACTTGCCAAAACTATAGTTTGTGAACAAGAAATTTGTGGAGTGGTTGATAAGCAAGTTTTAATGACTCCAATCTAAGTGTATGTAAACTTCCGACTTCAACTGTACATTAAACTCATAGCTGATTGAGTGTGCATAAAGAAATGGTATGACCATAGACATCTCCGGTAATGACATAGCAAGGGAAACTGAGCACACTGGAGCAAATATACAGAGTTAGCTCTTCCAGTAAACAACATCAAGGCCCAGTCATGTGTAAAGGGACGCGGTGGGTAATAGCTGATGTCTTGATGACAAATCTCCCAGGAATTCATGTGACTGACGGTCCCCTCTCTGGTGCAAAGTGGGATCCTGCTTAACATAATCGGCTGCATTCGCACTTCATTAAATCCCTATACGCCCAGCACTAATATGACACTGAATTAATTACAGCTGGGACTATGATATTTCAAGACATGGCACGTCTGCTTACATAATAAACTGTACGTCAAGGGGCACAAGGACTGCCAGGAGTGTACAGGATGTGTATTAAATGGAAGGGATCATATCAGGATGATACCAAGATGTATAAAATACTAGCTTTTTTATATCACTCAACAGAGAATTGAATTTAAATCCAGGTGTCATGTCCTGAAAAAAAGTTTGGAGAAGTATCGTTAATATACACTGAATAAAAATATAAACGCAACATGTGAAGTGTTGGTCCCATGTTTCATGAGCAGTAAAAAAAAATATCCTTTAAATGTTCCATATGCACAAAAGCTTATTTCTCTCAAATGTTTAGCACAAATTTATTTAAATCCCTGTTAGTGAGCATTTCTCATTTGCCAAGATAATCCATCCACCTGACAGGTGTGGTATATCAAGAAGCTGATTAAACAGCATGATCATTACACAGGTGCACCTTGTGCTGGGGACAATAAAAGGCCACTCTAAAATGTTCAGTTTTGTCAAACACCACAATGCCATAGATGTCTCAAGTTGAGGGAGTGTGCAATTGGCATGCTGACTGCAGGAATGTCCACCAGAGCTGTTGCCAGATAATTTACTGTTAATTTCTCTACCATAAGCCGCCTCCAATGTCATTTTAGAGAATTTGGCAGTACATCCAACTGGCTTCACAATCATGTGCAATCCATAGATCTGGGCCGAATGAATTTATTTCCTTATATGAACTGTAATGCAGTAAAATCTTTGAAACTGTTGCGTTTATATTTTGGTTCAGTATACAGTGCATTCGGAAAGTATTCA
Organism: Salmo salar; assembly: GCF_965601325.2. Classification (NCBI taxonomy): domain Eukaryota; kingdom Metazoa; phylum Chordata; class Actinopteri; order Salmoniformes; family Salmonidae; genus Salmo; species Salmo salar. Next base: position 65,999,335 of record NC_138299.1, read on the forward strand.
AACCCTTTGACCTTTGTTACGTTACAGCCTTATTCTAAAATGTATTAAATCTACACACAATACCCCATAATGACAAAGCGAAAACAGGTTTAGACATTTTTGCTAAACTATTAAAAATAAAAAACAGATACCTTATTTACATAAGTATTCAGACCCTTTGCTATGAAACTCAAAATTGAGAGCAGGTGCATCATGTTTCCATTGATCATCCTTGAGAGGTTTCTACAACTTGATTGGAGTCCACCTTTGGTAAATTAATCTGATTGAACATGATTTGGAAAGGCACACACCTGCCTATACAAGGTCCCACAGTTGACAGTGGATGTCAGAGCAAAAACCAAGCCATGAGGTTGAATGAATTGTCCGTAGAGCTCCGAGAAAGGATTCTCTTGAGCCACAAATCTGGGGAAGGGTACCAAAAAATGTCTGCAGCATTGAAGGTCCCCAAAGTGGCCTCCATCATTCTTAAATGGACAGAGCTCCTCTGACAGAGCTCCTCTGTTTTTTATTTTTAATAATTTAGCAAAAATGTCTAAAAAAACTGTTTTCGCTTTGTCATTATGGGGTATTGTGTGTGGCCAGGTCGCCCGGCAAAACTGAGCAATCGGGGGAGAAGGGCCTTGGTCAGGGAGGTGACCAAGAACCCGATGGTCACTGACAGAGCTCCTCTGTGGAGATGGGAGAAACTTCCAAAAGGACAACCATCTCTCCAGCACTCCACCAATCAGGCCTTTATGGTAGATTGGCCAGATGGAACCACTCCTCAGTAAAAGGCACATGACAGACCGCTTGGAGTTTGCCAAAATGCACCTAAAGGACTTAACGATCATGACAAATAAGATTCTCTGGTCTTATGAAAGCAAAATTGAACTCTTTTAGCCTAAATGCCAAGTGTCACGTCTGGAGGAAACCTGGCACTATCCCTACGGTGAAGCATGGTGCTGGTAGGATCATGCTGTGGGGATGTTTTTCAGCATCAGGGACTGGGAGATTAGTCAAGATCGAGGGAAAGATGAACGGAGCAAAGTACAGAGAGATTCTTGATGAAAACCTGCTCCAGAATGCTCAGGACCTCAGACTGGGGTGAAGGCTCACCTTTCAGGTCAATGACCCTAAGCACACAGCCAAGACAACGCAGGAGTGGCTTCGGGACAAGTCTCTGAGTGTTCTTGAGTGGCCCAGCCAGAGTCCGGACTTGAACTCGATCTAACATTTCTGGAGAGAGCTTAAAATAGCTGTGCAGCGACGCTCCCCACCCAACCTGACAGAGCTTGAGAGGATCTGCAGAGAAGGATGTGAGAAACTCCCCACATACAGGTGTGCCAAGCTTGTAACATAATACCCAAGAAGACTCAAGGCTGTAATCGCTGCCAAAGGTGCTTCAACAAAATACTGAGTAAAGGTTCTGTGATATGTAACTATGACATATTCATTTTAATAAATGAACAAAAATGTCTAAAAATCTGTTTTTGCTTTGTCATTATGGGGTATTGTGTGTAGATTGATGAGGGGGAAAATGATTTAATCCATTTTAGAATAAGGCTGTAACGTAACAAAATGTGGAAAAAGTAAAGGTGTCTGTATACTTTCCGAATGCATTGTATATCTTTACCTCCTTATATTACACTGTAAGATTCTTGAGAATACAATGCCATTTAAAACAACAACCTGGGGAATAGTTACAGGGGAGAGGTGGGGGGCCAAATGGAAGCTGGGGATGATTAGATCCTCATTGTAGCATGAGTTGCGAAATTCACCAAGAATATCAGTGTACGAATATTAGTAAGTCACACTGAGCCAGCCTAACAACATACAATCAGGAGGCAGTTTGAAACCCACCTAGGCGAGATGTCACAGCCCTGTCTCATGAAGGCGCCGAGGGAGAACCAGAGACTGTTGAATATCCCAAACTCGTTGGTAGACTCATTAGTCTGGATCTGGCCATCCTCGTACTCCTCTGTGTGCCACTCATATGGGCTGAATCGACTGACCAGGAAGAGCACAACGCTCACACCGATGTAGGCAAACACGATACACATCCAGATTTCGTAGGCCAGAGGGTCCAGGAAGGAGAAGACCCCAGGTTTGGACTTTTGGGGCTTCTTGATCATGATGGAAATACCCAGTGACATAAAGGGCTTGGAGAAGTCTATTACTTCTTCTCGGACGAGGGTGATGGTCAACGGTGCCACAGCTATATCAGCTTTCTGGGGAGGAGAGAGAGAGAAAGCGCTTGATGTTATAAAGAGCTGATGTTGTTCTAGGGAAACCGGGTGGGCATTAGTAGTGTTTAAAGGGAACTACTGAGGATGTTCGTATACAGCAAGTTATTGGATTCGATCAATATTATAAGGTCCATGCATTTCTTTTCTTACCCCATAGACAAGCTCTCCCACCATTCCGTTCCAGATCTTGGTCTCAGCGTCTCGGGCTCCATATTTTCCATCCCCCACAATTTTCAGTTGGTATTTGAAGCCGCAGTGCTTGGCTATCTCAGCAGCCAGATCTACACAATAGCCCTCGTATCTTTCATTGTCTAAAAAAAGGTCAGCATTCTTCTTGAGCATTACATATGGGGCTTCCTGAGGGAGAAAACCCAAAATACTGTTCAGTCCAGTAGGCGTGCCTTTAGCCTTTACATCATGCTATACATGCTAGCTGTATACATTTAGAGGCTTTTCACTGAATGAATGAACAGCTCTTAAATAGAAGTAGACTACTATGGGTTTGTTTATGTATGTACAGTGTCCATATTAGAACCGCATCAGTGTCAATATGGACACAGTAATACTATAGAATCATGTTTTTATGGACTAACAATTGCTAAGTAAGACACTAATCCAAGGATTTTCAATTCAATTGTTGTGAATTAAAGAGTCAGTTGGTATGAATAGAGTCAATGATACGTCATTACCAAGATTGTGGTCACAATGACAGTTTTGTTTTCCATTCCTGTTGTGTCATTCGGAAACACGTCTGATTTTGTGACAGCCATTTTGTCAACTTCGTTCCAATATCCAATCTGTGGAGAAAATAATAAATAGTGAATGAGCAATTCCATAATGTCATGAGACGGTAGACAGCGATGTTGTTTCAGATGTGTAAACATACAGTTATGAATATAACTATTGTTCCCTGAAGGAGCGAACGAGGTATAACATACTATGGGGAGTCTTAAATCACGCCAATCTGAAAGCAATCTGAAATCACGCCCAACGGGTCAATGGAGGCCGAGCCCACCCTTGAAAGCCTTCCTGGCTATAATATCGGAGCTCGCATACATTTCCTCAATTCCGTACTGCTCTTCAGCGAGCTCAAAACCACTGACGGTGCGGGGCCAAAATATGTTGTACCTCGTTCCCTCCTTCAGGAAACAGTATTTATATTCCTAACAGTACCTTCCCTTTCAGTCGGTCAGTCTGTATAACTTTCTATGGGGACATACAATCACGCCCCAAGCCGGCTCAGAGGGTACCAAACTAGAAAGTCCACGGCAGCCAAAGCACACACAGGTTTCACCAGCTCAAGAACAATACTTAACTTGCGAGCCTGGAATGTCCAAACTAGTACAAAGAACCGCAAGTCCAAAATAACAGAACACCGGTCATGACTTGGTAAAGGATAGGATTGACCAGACTAAATGTACCACAGCAGCCTGAAGCTCAAACCCACAGAAAACCTGCAGTAACCTGGAAACTGTGTACTGGCGCACTGCCACGGCAGTCCAAGGCTCAAAGCCACAGGAAACTGCCTAACATCAACCCCAGTCCATACCAGCTCCAAAAAGTCTCACACGGAGACCCAAGGAGTCTGGAATGCCAGAACTCACATAAGGAACCCCAAGTCCAAAACAACAGGGCATCTGTTGTGTCTTGATAATGCGCATTCCCACACAGCCCCATCGATGAACCATGGCAGTCCAAGGCTCAAACCCGCAGGGAAACTGTAGTAATGCGGATAAATGCGCAACATAAGTAAATCAGGAATTGGGTGTTGCATAACTGTTAACCAAACAAATATATTCTTATTTTATTTATTTAATTATTTGTAAACTCAGGTTCAATTCATCACGCGCTGACTGTATAGTTGTAATCACGTTCGAGAGTAAACCCCTAGTCGTCAAATTCAACCTTTCAGGGGCCAAACCCACAGTTCCATATCTCCGTGTCAAGTTGTCCTGTGCGCCTGGGACAATGGATCCCGATGACACAGAACGCTCCAGGGGTCCCCGCCCAACAGGCAGATGATCTCCCCAGGAACCAGGGTTGTCTGCTCCAATGTGGAGTCAGCCACTAGCACAGTCAGTGTAGTCAGCTCAGCTTTCCCCATTGAGATCGTGTCTGTGCCTCGATCTAGGTTGGGCAAAATTAAAGCTGGCGGTGTTCGCTTTAGCAATCTCACTAGTATAAAGACCTCCTCCATTCCTGCCATTATTGAAAGAGATTGTGATACCTCACATCTCAAAATTGGGTTACTTAATGTTAGATCCCTCACTCCCAAGGCAGTTATAGTCAATGAACTAATCACTGATCATAATCTTGATGTGATTGGGCTGACTGAAACATGGCTTAAGCCTGATGAATTTACTGTGTTAAATGAGGCCTCACCCCCTGGTTACACTAGTGACCATACCCCCCGTGCATCCGGCAAAGGCGGAGGTGTTGCTAACATTTATGATAGCAAATTTCAATTTACAAAAAAACAAACAATGACGTATTCGTCTTTTGAGCTTCTAGTCATGAAATCTATGCAGCCTACTCAATCACTTTTATAGCTACTGTTAACAGGCCTCCTGGGCCATATGCAGTGTTCCTCACTGAGTTCCCTGAATTCCTATCGGATCTTGTAGTCATAGCAGATAATATTCAAATTTTTGGTGACTTTAACATTCACATGCAAAAGTCCACAGACCCACTCCAAAAGGCTTTCGGAGCCATCATCGACTCAGTGGGTTTTGTCCAACATGTCTCTGGACCTACTCACTGCCACAGTCATACTCTGGACCTAGTTTTGTCCCATGGAATAAATGTTGTGGATCTTAATGTTTTTCCTCATAATCCTGGATTATCGGACCACCATTTTATTGCGTTTGCAATTGCAACAAATAATCTGCTCAGACCCCAACCAAGGAGCATTAAAAGTCGTGCTATAAATTCTCAGACAACCCAAAGATTCCTTGATGCCCTTCCAGACTCCCTCTGCCTACCCAAGGACGTCAGAGGACAAAAATCAGTTAACCACCTAACCGAGGAACTCAATTTAACCTTGCGCAATACCCTAGATGCAGTTTCACCCCTAAAAACATCTGTCATAAGAAACTAGCTCCCTGGTATACAGAAAATAAACGAGCTCTGAAGCAAGCTTCCAGAAAATTGGAACGGAAATGGCGCCACACCAAACTGGAAGTCTTCCGACTAGCTTGGAAAGACAGTACCGTGCAGTATCGAAGAGCCCTCACTGCTGCTCGATCATCCTATTTTTCCAACTTAATTGAGGAAAATAAGAACAATCCGAAATGTCTTTTTGATACTGTCGCAAAGCTAACTAAAAAGCAGCATTCGCAAATGGAGGATGGCTTTCACTTCAGCAGTAATACATTTATGAACTTCTTTGAGGAAAAGATCATGATCATTAGAAAGCAAATTACGGACTCCTCTTAAAATCTGCGTATTCCTCCAAAGCTCCATTGTCCTGAGTCTGCACAACTCTGCCAGGACCTAGGATCAAGGGAGATACTAAAGTGCTTTAGTACTATATCTCTTGACAATGATGAAAATAATCATGGCCTCTAAACCCTCAAGCTGCATACTGGACCCTATTCCAACTAAACTACTGAAAGAGCTGCTTCCTGTGCTTGGCCCTCCTATGTTGAACATAATAAACGGCTCTCTATCCACCGGATGTGTACCAAGCTCACTAAAAGTGGCAGTAATAAAGCCTCTCTTGAAAAAGCCTCTCTTGACCCAGAAATTATAAAAAAAACTATCGGCCTAGATCGAATCTTCCATTCCTCTAAAAAAAAATTGAAAAAGCTGTTGCGCAGCAACTCACTGCCTTCCTGAAGACAAACAATGTATACGAAACGCTTCAGTCTGGTTTTAGACCCCGTCATAGCACTGAGACTGCACTTGTGAAGGTGGTAAATGACCTTTTAACCTCTTAGGGCTAGGGGGCAGTATTTACACGGCCGGATAAAAAACGTACCCGATTTAATCTGGTTACTACTCCTACCCAGTAACTAGAATATGCATATACTTATTATATATGGATAGAAAACACCCGAACGTTTCTAAAACTGTTTGAATGGTGTCTGTGAGTATAACAGAACTCATATGGCAGGCAAAAACCTGAGAGATTCCTTTACAGGAAGTGGCCTGTCTGACCATTTATTGGCTTTCTTTGACATCTCTTTCCAAAACAAAGGATCTCTGCGGTAACGTGACACTTCCCACGGCTCCCATAGGCTCTCAGAGCCCGGGAAAAAGCTGAATGTCGTCATTCCAGCCCCAGGCTGAAACACATTATCGCCTTTGTCAAGTGGCCGATAAGGGGACAGTGGGCTTAGGCGCATGCACTGGTCGCCCCCGTCTTTCTTTTTTTCCCTCTATTTACCGAAACGCAGATTACGGTCGGAATATTATCGCTTTTTTACGAGATAAATGGCATAAAAATTGATTTTAAACAGCGGTTGACATGCTTCGAAGTACGATAATGGAATATTTCGAATTTTTTTGTCACGAAATGCGCCATGCTCGTAACCCTGATTTACCATTTCGGATAGTTTCTTGAACGCACGAACAAAACGCCGCTGTTTGGATATAACGATGGATTATTTGGGACCAAACCAACATTTGTTATTGAAGTAGAAGTCCTGGGAGTGAATTCTGACGAAGAACATCAAAGGTAATCAAACTTTTGTAATAGTAAATCTGATTTTGGTGAAGGCTAAACTTGCTGGGTGTCTAAATAGCTAGCCCGTGATGGCTGGGCTATGTACTTAGAATATTGCAAAATGTGCTTTCACCAAAAAGCTATTTAAAAAAAATAAAAAAATAAATAAAAATAGGACATTTCGAGTGCATAGAGGAGTTCTGTATCTATAATTCTTAAAATAATTGTTATGGTTTTTGTGAACGTTTATCGTGAGTAATTTAGTAAATTCACCGGAAGTTTGCGGGGGGTATGCTAGTTCTGAACGTCACATGCTAATGTAAAAAGCTGGTTTTTGATATAAATATGAACTTGATTGAACAAAACATGCATGTATTGTATAACATAATGTCCTAGGGTTGTCATCTGATGAAGATCAAAGGTTAGTTCTACATTTAGCTGTGGTTTGGGTTTATGTGACATTATATGCTAGCTTGAAAAATGGGTGTCTGATTATTTCTGGCTGGGTACTCTGCTGACAATCTAATGTTTTGCTTTCGTTGTAAAGCCTTTTTGAAATCGGACAGTGTGGTTAGATAAAGGAGAGTCTTGTCTTTAAAATGGTGTAAAATAGTCATATGTTTGAGAAATGTTAGTAATAGCATTTCTAAGGTATTTGAATATCGCGCCATGGGATTAGACTGGCTGTTGCGTAGGTGGGACGATTTGGTGCCACCTACCCTAGAGAGGTTAATGATGTCAGACCGAGGCTCTGCATCTGTCCTCGTGCTCCTAGATCTTAGTGCCGCTTTTGATACCATCGATCACCACATTCTTTTGGAGAAAAGATTGGAAACCCAAATTGGTCTACATGGACAAGTTCTGGCCTGGTTTAGATCTTATCTGTCGGAAAGATATCAGTTTGTCTCTATGAATGGTTTGTCCTCTGACAAATCAATTGTAAATTTCGGTGTTCAAGGTTCCGTTTTAGGACCACTATTATTTTCACTATATATTGTACCTCTTGGGGATGTCATTCGAAAACATAATGTTAAATTTCACTGCTATGCGGACGACACACAGCTGTACATTTCAATGAAACATGGTGAAGCCCCAAAATTGCCCTCGCTAGAAGCCTGTGTTTCAGACATAAAGAAGTGGATGGCTGCAAACATCCGGTGAATTTACTAAACTACTCACGATAAACGTTCACAAAAAACATAACAATTATTTTAAGAATTATAGATACAGAACTCCTCTATGCACTCGATATGTCTGATTTTAAAATAGCTTTTCGGTGAAAGCACATTTTGCAATATTCTCAGTAGATAGCCCAGCCATCACGGCTAGCCATTTAGACACCGACCAAGTTTAGCCCTGACCAAACTCCGATTTACTATTACAAAAGTTTGATTACCTTTGTTGTCTTCGTCAGAATGCACTCCCAGAACTGCTACTTCAATAACAAATGTTGGTTTGGTCCAAAATAATCCATCGTTATATCCAAATAGCGGCGTTTTCTTCGTGCGTTCTAGACACTATCCGAAATGGTAAATCAGGGTTACGAGCATGGCACAATTCGTGACAAAAGATTTCTAAATATTCCATTACCGTACTTCGAAGCATGTCAACCGCTGTTTATAATCCATTTTTATGCCATTTTTCTCATAAAAAAGTGATAATATTCCGACCGGGGATCTCCGTTTCGGTAAACAGAGGAAAGAAAACAAAGCATTCGGTCGACGCGGGCACGCGCGTGAGTCTCACAGTACTGTAACCAGCCACTACCCAAACGCGCTACTTTGTTTCAGCCAGAGCCTGCAAAGCCACGATTCAGCTTTTTGCCGCCTTCTGAGAGCCCATGTGAGCCGTAGGAAGTGTCACGTAACAGCAGAGATCCCGTGTAATGGATAGAGATGGCAAAGAAGGCCAAGAAATGGTCAGACAGGGTACTTCCTGTATAGAATCTTCTCAGGTTTTGGCCTGCCAAATGAGTTCTGTTATACTCACAGACACCATTCAACCAGTTTTAGAAACTTTGGAGTGTTTTCTATCCAAAGCTAATAATTATATGCATATTCTAGTTTCTGGGCAGGAGAAATAATCAGATTAAATCGGGTACGTTTTTTATCCGGCTGTGAAAATACTGCCCCCTATCCATAACAGGTTAACACTTTTTTGGTTACTACATGATTCCATATGTGTTTTGATGTCTTCACTATTATTCTACAATGTAGAAAATAGTAAAAAAATTAAGAAAAACACTTGAATGAGTAGGTGTGTCTAAACTTGACTGGTACTGGGTATATAGATAAATAAAATCATGGTGTACAAGACATCATGATTGATACCTGTCTGAGTGGACTAATCCATTGTGGAGGCCCTGGGGATGGCACATTCCATCACACGAAGACGTGCTACTGAAATTGTATGTGGTTATATTAGGTAGGAACAATGGTGCAACACAAATAAAAATAATATTATTCTATAACAGATGCACTTTCTCCCGCATTGGATTGTAATGATGTGCGCTGAGAGTCAGGAAGCAAGTTCAGGGAGTGAATACATTTAATAAATAAATGTCATAATGTGCAATTAGGCGTTACGATGGTGACAGGTGTGCGCCATGACAAGAAGACTGGTGACCTAGAGGACGGAGAGGGAGCACATGTGACAGGATAGCAGTCACTGTCTGTGGTTCTGAAACACATCAGTGCACTGTTGATTGGCACCTTTTCCTAGACCATGTTGCTATGTGCATAAAGGTCATGTTAACCAGCCTATTGGTGTTGAAAACAATGTGGTGGAGGCAGCAGCGGAGTTAGGAGATGAGAAAACAGTCATTGCCCAGATTGTCTAAGAAAAGTGAGGAGAGCGGAATCCCCAACTTAATTAGGCCTATAATCAATAGTCTAACTGTTAAATGTGCCTGGATTTATAAATCATCCATACACATCTACAGAAATAAAACAGATCCTGCTTCTGTTGCCTTTGAGTGTTTGTTTAATAGCCTACTGATTCCGTGAACACCAAGCCTCTGTGAGCACAAACCACATGTCAGGTAAACCATTTAAAAAATGTTAGTCTTTGCTATGGTGTAATAAAGGCTTTACACAGAAGAGCCTCTCTGGTATTATTTATCTTTTATTTAGTGTGGTTTACACTGTTCCAAATTGCCAGAAACATTTGCTTTATAATAATAATAGCCCTCATTTTTCTTGATCTCCTTATATTTATTATTACCATTATTGTTATGATCATCATTATTATAACAATAAGTAATATCATTATTATTGTAGGCTTAGTATAGCAGCCTTGTATAACCACCATCGAGCTGTAGGCTTGGAGCACATCCTGCTTAGTCTTAATACATAACTTACTTAAGCCTATATTTCAATACTTATAAATATAAGCTACAGTACTGTATCAATCAATTATTCATTCATTCATGTCATCACACAGCATACGAGTCATTCCTGATTTGAAATGCAATCAAGCATTTTAGTTTTTAAATAAAATAACAACGCGACCCTTGAATAATTAGCGTAAACAATAAATAAACAGTTCAATTTTGGAAATTGCATTCACGAATGAATGCGACTGGTTTTGGTCTTTGCTGTAATAAAGGCTTTACAAAATGTTTGAAATAATAATTACAGACTCTCTAGTACACTTAATTGATTGAGTGTTGTTTACATTGTTCCAAACCGTTAGAGAAATTAGATTGTAATCTAACAGCACCTGTTTGGCAAACATAATATGCACACAGTGCTTACTCATTACTTTATTTTTCTTGATCTCCAGTATTTTCCACAACTTGACCTCCTGAGCAAACAGTAAAAATTCCCCCGTTTCAAGCTTATATGTCACGTCCTCTGTATACATTTTGTTGTCAGATGTGTTACAGTGTTCTGAGTTTGTTAAAACCAATTTAATGATGTGATTATGATATTCTATGTTCAGGCCCTATTGGTCACGTGCATGCAATGCATACATGTGTCACGTAAAGAGAGCTAGGATTGAGGGAATAGGGAATGGTTTTTCCTACACAAATTAGGGATATCGGTAACAGAACTTTTCAGTCAGAATTGGATGTAATTATGTTGCAGCTTCAGCAACAAGGACAGCGAGATAAACAGCAGGGAAGTGAGAGAGACAATTGATGCTCTTCAGACAGTCACTCGCTGTCATTTTTTTAACACAGTGCAGCAGGTCTGAGCCTGACCAGGCACAATCAAATCAATTGCAGTCGGACTCCCTTTAGTCATTTGTGTCTTAATTATTTAATCAAACAGTGTACTTAAAGCATCAGACGTGCTCACTGAATGTAGTTGATTTTATTAAAACACAGAAGATGAGTCTATATATGGAAAATACACATTTGAAAAGTTTAACCTGTTTGGGCTAGCGGGCAGTATTGAGAATTTTGGAAAAAATATGTGCCCATTTTTAACTGCCTCCTACACCAACTCAGAAGCTAGAATATGCATATTATTGTTCAGGTTTGGATAGAAAACACTCTAAAGTTTCTAAAACTGTTTGAATGGTGTCTGTGAGTATAACAGAACTCCTATGGCAGGCAAAAACCTGACAAGGTTTCATGCAGGAAGTGGCCTGTTTGACAAGGAGTCGTGCGTCTTGCATCTGTTTATTGAAGAGTAAGGATCTTAGCTGTAACGTGACAATTCCCAGGGCTCCAATAGGCTCTCAGGACCCGGGAAAATCATGAAGGTTGACGAGGCAGCCTCAGGCTGAAACAGATTATCACCTTATCCAAGTGTCCCATTAGGTGACAATGGAATGAGGCGCGTGCGCGATTAGCCCCCGTGGAGTATTTTAATTCGGCTGTTTAGTTTATTGCAGATTCCCGGTCGGAATGTTATCGCTTTTCTACGAGATAAATGGCATAAAAATTGGTTTTAAACAGCGGTTGACATGCTTCGAAGTACGGTAATGGAATATTTAGACATTTTTTGTCACGCCATGCGCCATGCGTGCAACCGTGGATTACCATTCGTATAGTGTCTAGAACGCACGAACAAAACGACGCTATTTGGATATAACTATGGATTATTTGGGACCAAACCTACATTTGTTATTGAAGTAGAAGTCCTGGGCGTGCATTATGACGAAGAACAGGAAAGGTAAGAACATTTTTCTTATAGGAAATGTTATTATGGTGAAGGCTAATCTTGCCGGGTGTCTAAATAGCTAGCCGTGATGGCTGGGCTATGTACTTACAATATTGCAAAATGTGCTTCATCCGAAAAGCTATTTTAAAATCGGACATATCGAGTGCATAGAGGAGTAATGTATCTATAATTCTTAAAATAATTGTTATGCTTTTTGTGAACGTTTATCGTGAGTAATTTAGCAAACTGTTAGTAAATTCCCCGGAAGTTTGCGGGGGGTATGCTTTTTCTGAACGTCACATGCTAATGTAAAAAGCTGTTTTTTGATATGAATATGAACTTGATTGAACAGACATGCATGTATTGTATAACATAATGTCCTAGGTGTGTCATCTGATGAAGATCATAAAAGGTTAGTGCTGCATTTAGCTGTGGTTTGGGTTTTGGTGACATATGCTAGCTTGAAAAATGGGTGTCTGATTATTTCTGGCTGGGCACTCTCCTGACATCATCTAATGTTTTGCTTTCGTTGTAAAGCCTTTTTGAAATCGGACAGTGTGGTTAGATAAACGAGAGTCTTGTCTTTAAAATGGTGTAAAATAGTTATATGTTTGAGAAATTGAAGTAATAGTATTTCAAACGATTCAAAAATCGCGTCACTGGATTAGACATTAGCTAGACAAGCAGAGCAGAAAGTAGTTTGTTTTTAGCAAACACAAAAACCGATCATTACCCAAAACTCGCAACATATAGGGGGACCCACTAACAGACACCTAAGTCAGATCTGAATCTCGGAGACTTCGTGTCATTGAAAAGTTAGTAAATTGCGTGAAATGTTCTTCCTTCAGAAGAGCGAAGAATTTTGAAAATGGATGACAGCCCTGGTATTGTAGCCAGTAAGGCGGGGCTTCCGAGGGTGGGCTCGGCATCCATTGGCCCGTTGGGCATGATTTCAGTTCTCTTCAGGTGAATAGGATTGGTCGTTGACTTCCCATAGTATGTCATAACGAATGAACGACTGAAAAGGAACTGACTGAAGCATCTACACAGCCACATGTTAAGAACTCTCATTTCTTTTTGTTTTTTGGGGGGATTCAGTGCTGATGTGCTGTTGTCTTGTTCCATCGCAGACCAACACATTTAAGACTGTCTGATATATTATGCAACCTTGATCTATTGAGACATGTTCTAGCCATATTCATATTCAGAAACACTTGCATACCTTCACAGGACCATTATTCTTCAGCTCCATGATATTAACAGAGTAGTTTACTCGTTTGCCATGTTGATCGAACTGAATATTCCCTGTGAGACCATCCACACGAACCTAGAAGTACACAAAACCACAGTGGCAGAATGGCAAGACGCCACCATTAAATACCTCAGTCATAGACCAATTTACTTTTTCCACAGAGATCTGGATTCACATTGCCTCGTCTAAGCTTTCAAGCCAATGCTCAGGGTAGAAATCCTGAGAGTGTGTGGGAAGACTATTGTCAATGCTAGCTCAGGGGAGAATGTGTGTGTGTGTGTGTGTGTGTGTGTGTGTGTATGTTTGTCTGTCCTTATACTTCAGTCTCTGTATGTGTGTATGTGGTAGAGCCAGCCAGCCGTTACCACGGCAACCCCATGCTGTCACCTGTTTGAGCGCTCGTTCAATCTCCACTCCCTGCGCCCACGGCACGGCGGGGTTAGCCAGACAGTCGCCGTTGTTGCCCTTTCTCGCGATGTCAATGCGCTGCTTGTGCAGGTAGCGGAAGGCCTCCGTCATCACCTGCACCGCGTCGTAGGTCAACGCAGACGTGTACTGCAATAGAACATAAGGGGAAGGGTGTGTAAGTGTGTGGGGGTGAAATGGGGACACAAGGGAGGGGAAGGAAGAGTTAGTGTGTTTGAGAGGGGTTGTGAGGACGTTAGTGTGCTTGTCTGTGTGTGTGCAAGCGGCTCTGTGCCTGGGACTGCACGCGCACAGTATGTGTGACGGAGAATGGGGCAAAACATTTTGAAGCCGCGGCCACGTACCAGCTCCCGGGGATGGAGAAGTGCTAGCTGAGTGCCTCTCAACCAACTAAACACCCATGTGGATGTCTACTCACCCTAATCTTACTGTCGGCACCAGGGTACTCCTTCTCCTCCAGAGCCTCCCACCTCTGGTCAAATTTGGAAACCAACGGGTCATCGAAATCCACAATCTGGAAACCTGAGACGTTGGCTCCTCCATATTGGATTTTGGAGAGGTCCCCATCCACAAAACCCTGAAATTAAAACAAGGGAATCCAAGCACAGGCATGAAATGGAAATGTTTGCTGTCTTACAAATGTCAGCTGAAAGACAAAACGGGAATGGAATTATAACCCAAAGCTAACTTATTGGGCAATACATAAGGGATTCAATTGGAAGACAATCACTCTGGCTTCTCAATGTCTCATCGCTATGCATTTAGCTTAATACATTATTTTAGTCACTATGTTCTCCCTGAGATTCCAATTCCACGGCTGAGTTGTGAAAACTCACCAAATTTGCAATGATGTAGTGGTAGCCTTTCACATGTCTGCCAATGGTGATAACCTGGGGACAAGATCAGATAGGTAAACAGAACAGATCATATATGAAACCATAGTGACATGGAAACCAAACAAGACAGTCTCCAAGTAATCATATTCCGTATGCTACAGTAGTCATGAGTGTTATTCTTATAGGCTTTATTTACAGTCACGAACACCTGCCACCTGCCAGTGGTATCACTTGTCAGTAACGAACCAAAAGAGGAAGCCCATTTCAGTAATTACCTCAAAAGCCATTTCACTAACTACCTCAAATGACACACCTGCAGCTAATCCCACCACATGAGTGACACCTCCACTTAGAAAGCCAGTTACATAAAGAGATTTAAATAATAATTTGAATAAAAATGCATTGTACGTGACTTCCTTTGGCAGAAAACTGGGACCGGGTTTGATTATGTTTCTCTCATAAAACCTTTAGCATGCAGCAGCGAGGGGAATACGCATTGATTTCAGCGTTTTGTGAAACACACATCTGCTTGCCTTAAAAACGAATCGATGTACTGTCCCACGGGCCAGGGATGATTTATAAATAACCCGTTTACGTAAATCTCTGTGGCCTTTAATTCCACTTTTGTTGCAGTCTAATTTAACAATTAGGGGGATTGTTGCAAGGCAGTCCACTTGGGGGGGGTAGGTGTGAAATGTTTGCAGGCAAGGATGACACTCACCCACACAGGCAAACACACACCAACAAGATCTCAACTGCGCATTACACACACTCATCATTGCCGTCATCATGAGCTCAGTCATAGCAGAATAGCTGTTCAATATAACACTGCTCTAACATCAGGTCCAGCACAAACTACCAGAGGACTGAGCTTTTATGTTTACCTGTTCCATAATGTCTTTGACTTTGTCCTGTTCACAGTCCAGGATGACCCGTCTCTCCTTCTTGTTCTCCAGGTCCTGGAAGAGAGAGCGGTAGGCCTCGTCTTTCCTCTCGTCCTTCAGGTTGCCCACGTTGATGGCGGTTACCTGCCACTTCCTTTCTGCAGCCGTGTCCAGCACCACCTGCAGTGTGGTCAGACCTGGACAGACAAGAGGGTCATATTCATTGGGCACAAAACTGACAAAACAACTCTGAACTGAGTGAAACGAGGAGACACAATCTGAACATCTCCAATAAGAAATGATTGTTTTTGTTTTCTGTCACAAAAACATTTTTCTATGGTGTGTTCTAATGAAGCTGACCCAGGATAGGACACACTTAGGATTTGCCATAGTACATCTGAGAATACGGATCCTTGTAGGGTTTTAAATTCATGCAAATAGATACAGTGCATTCGGAAAGTATTTAGACCCTTTGACATTTTCCACATTTTTGTACGTTGCAGCCTTACTCTAAAATGTATTAAATTAAAAAAAAACATTCAGCAAATATACACACAGACAATACCCAATAATGAAAAAGAAAAAAAAACAGGTTTTTACACATTTATTACAATTAAATAACAGAAATACCTTATTTACATAAGTATTCAGAACCTTTGCTATGAGACTCGAAATTGAGCTCAGGTGCATCCTGTTTCCATTGATCATCCTTGAGATGTTTCTACAACTTGATTGGAGACCACCTGTGGTCAATTCAATTGAATGGACATGATTAGGAAAGGCACACAATTTGTAAGTCGCTCTGGATAAAAGCGTCTGCTAAATGACGTAAATGTAATGTAAATGTAAACACAGTAGCCTCTGTAATTCTTAAATGGAAGAAGTTTGGAACCACCAAGACTCTTCCCAGAGCTGGCCACCCAACCAAACTGAGCAATCGGGGGAGAAGGGCCTTGGTCAGGGAGGTGAACAAGAACCCGATGGTCAGTCTGACAAAGCTCTAGAGTTCCTCTGTGGAGATGGAAGAACCTTCCAGAAGGACAACCATATCCGCAGCACTCCACCAATCAGGCCTTTATGGTAGAGTGGCCAGACGGAAGCCACTCCTCAGTAAAAGGCACATGACAGCCCGCTTGGAGTTTGCCAAAAGGCACATAAAGACTCACAGACCATGAGAAACAAGATTCTCTGGTCTGATGAAACCAAGATTGAACTCTTTGACCTGAATACCAAGCATCACTTCTGGAAGAAACCTGGCACCATCCCTACGGTGAAGCATGGTGGTGGCAGCATCATGCTGTGGGGAAGTTTTTCAGCGGCAGTGACTGGGAGACTAGTCAGGATCGAGGGAAAGATGAATGGAGTAAAGTACAGAGAGATCCTTAATGAAAATCTGCTCCAGAGCGCTCAAGACCTCAGACTGGGGTGAAGGTTCACCTCACAACAGGACAATGACCCTAAGCACACAGCCAAGACAATGCAGGAGTGGCTTCGGGACATGTTTCTGAGTGTCCTTGAGTGGCCCAGCCAGAGCCCGGAATTGAACCCGATCTAACACCTCTGGAGAGACCTGAAAATAGCTGTGCAGCAAAGCTCCCCATCCAACCTGACAGAGCTTGAGAGAATCTGCAGAGAAGAATGGGAGAAATTCCCCAAATACAGGTGTGCCAAGCTTGTAGTGTCATACCTAAGAAGACTCAAGGCTGTAATTGCTGCCAAAGGTGCTTCAACAAAGTACTCAGTAAAGGGTCTGAATACTTATGTAAATGTGATATTT
Organism: Salmo salar; assembly: GCF_965601325.2. Lineage (NCBI taxonomy): Eukaryota > Metazoa > Chordata > Actinopteri > Salmoniformes > Salmonidae > Salmo > Salmo salar. The sequence continues at coordinate 66,016,512 of NC_138299.1, forward strand.
CAGTTTTTTTTTTTATTAAACATTGACAAAAATGTATAAAATCCTGTTTTTGCTTTGACATTATGGGGTTTTGTGTGTAGATTTATTTTTGTATTTTTTACCCTTATTTTACCAGGTAAGTTGACTGAGAACACATTCTCATTTAAAGCAAAGACCTGGGGAATAGGAGGGGGGATGAATTGTAAGCTGGGGATGATTAGGTGACCGTGACGGTATGAGGGTCAGATTGGGAATTTAGCCAAGACACCAGGGTTAACACGCCTACTCTTACAATAAGTGCCATGGGATCTTTAGTGACCACAAAGAGTCAGGAAACCCGTTTAAACGTCCCATCCAAAATACAGCATCCTACACAGGACAATGTCCCCAATCACTGCCCTGGGGCATTGGGATATTTTTTTTTTAGACCAGAAGAAAGGGTGCTTTTTACTGGTCCTCCAATACCCCTTCCAGGAAGCATCTGGTCTCCCATCCAGGGACTGACCAGAACCAACCCTGCTTAGCTGCAGAAGCAAGCCAGCAGTGGAATGCAGAGTGGTATGCTGCAGGCCATTAATGAGAGACATTTTAAAAAACACATCTTTAGAAAAAGGCTGTAACCTAATAAAATGTGGAAAAAAGTCAAGGGGTCTGAATAATTTCCGAAGGCACTGTATATATAAGTTACATTACAGCCTGATTCTAAAAGGGATTAAATCATTTTTTCTTTTCTTACCAATCTACACACAATACCCCAAAATAAGAAAGCAAACACAGGTTTTTAGAAAGTTTTGCAAATGTATTGAAAACAAACTGAAATATCACATTTTACATAAATATTCAGACCCTTTACTCATTACTTTGTTGAAGCACCTTTGGAAGCGATTACAGCCTTGAGTCTTCTTTGGTGTTTATGAAGGTGAGATGGGGGGCTTTGTGAAGATAGAAAACCGTTTTTCCTCAGAACACACTGTAAGTCATGATCACTGTAGGGTCATTATGACTCAGTTAAGGTTGACTGTTTCTCCGATGCCCATTAAAATAAGATCATTTGAATTTTTTCTGATTTAAGCTCCGCTCAACATGCGCTGCGGGCGATGCGATGAGAGAATACCGTTTAATGCTCAATATGGTAAATTGTTAGGCTGATGCGTTGGGTAAAATGGAAATATACAGTATTCAGAAATCATCTTCACAGAGTAGAAAGGATTTGGTTCATCCTTCGTGATGCATGTTTATTGCATGTTCTGACTCGAAGAAGGGTACTCAACATTGCATGCGAGAAGCATTTTCATGCAATATAGATTTAGAAAAGACTTGCATCTTCCTGGGATAGTTAGGAATAACCACACCATACCATAGCTTTACCATAAATTGATACCGTTCTACCATCGAACACATACACTATATATACACACAAAATGATGTAGACACTCCTTAAAATTTGTGGATTTGGCTATTTCAGCCACACCCATTGCTGACAGGTGTATAAAATCAAGCAGACCACCATGCAATCTCCATAGACAAACATTGGCAGTAGAATGGTCTTACTGAAGAGCCCAGTGACTTTCAACGTGGCACCGTCATAGGATACCACCTTTAGAACAAATTAATCCGTCAAATATATATTAAACACACATTCCCTAGCTCATTTAGAAACATTCAACTTTTTGACACACTCAATTGATAATGAATGCTACAGAACCCTCTTGGAATTCCCTTTGGTTGGAACAGAACACTTCAATCAAGAGAGAGAAATTCAAAGCCAACATAATGTAAAAAGTCATAAGCAATCTTGGGAGTCAAACAAATATTACATTTTCAATAACAAATATCAGAGGTTAATCTTTGAATGCTCAATGCATAAAGTGTAAACAACATGACAGAACTCATGTAGCATAAAAATCGTTATAGACAGGATGATATAATCTTATACTGACCACATACTTATACAGTACCACACTCTTGGCATTCGATACGCCATCCCATCTGGTTTGTGCTTAGTGGCGTCCACAATCAACCGACCTCAACCCAATTGAGATGGTTTGGGATGAGTTGGACCGCAGAGTGAAGGAAAAGCAGCCAACAAGTGCTCAGCATATGTGGGAACTCCTTCAAGACTGTTGGAAAAGCATTCCAGGTGAAGCTGGTTGAGAGAATGCCAAGAGTGTGTAAAGCTGTCATCAAGGCAAAGGGTGGCTACTTTGAAGAATCTAAAATATATTTTGACTTGTTTAACACCTTTTGGGTTACTACTATGATTCCATATGTGTTATTTCATAGTTTTGATGTCTTCACTATTATTCTACAATGTAGAAAATAGTTTTTAAAAAATTAAGAAAAACCCTTGAATGAGTGGGTGTGTCCAAACTTTTGACTGGTACTGTAAGTCAAGTATTGGGTCGATAATGATGGTATTTTCCCCTTTGTTTTACATGTTTGCAGCTCGACTGTCTTCACACTTTCACTGTTTTTACACATTAGGGTATCCATTTCCTTCTTTCTCCTCAAACCCAGGCCTGTATTGATCTTTGTAATGGACACAGATCATCCAATAGTATATCTCTATGTAACATATTGTAAGTGAAGTTGAAATACCATACTGGTAATCAACATTTCTGTGAAAATGTTCCTATCATTCCAAAATGCACAGCCTTGTATGCCATCACCAACTAAGAAAAACAATAGACCAATGGAGTTTCTCCTTCATGTTTAATTTCCCAAACAGTTTGGGCACGTCTAGCTGAGCAGATGTCCCATGGAGCCTCCCTCCATCATGTTGGGTAGCTGGTGGCTGACAGGCGGGCTGTGGAGACAGCTAGCTCCCTCGGAGAGAAGGGGGTTGAGGATGAAGGACAGTCAGAGTCTGTCAGAGAAGCTCTCTCAACCACAAAACATAGACTCATCCAGAACCTCTCTCTAGAGTCTAGACTAATTCAATATTCAATCCATTGTAAATAGATGGAACCACACTGTGAGTTCAGTCATAATATAAAATGCTGTATTCAAGGTGTGCACCTATACTTGCAGTACCTCTCTCTCTCTCTCTCAACTAAAGCTCCAATTCAAACAATTGCAGATAGAGATAAAGTGCACTGCGGGTTCATTTTGAATGTTAAAGTAATTCTATATCGGAGGTGCTGACCTTATTGTTTCTCATCAATGTGGTTTGGTGACATACTCTGTACAGTTTTTTTTTTTAAACGCCATTTTGTTGTTGAGCTCGGGGCCTATCATATCCCATCCATATGACGTAAATGTAAATTTGAACAATGATGAAAAGTGTTTCACAAAACAAGACAACTAACCTTAATTTAACCCCATGATAAAGAGTGGGGGGGCTAGGGGGCAGTATTGAGAATTTTGAAACAAATATGTGCCCATTTTTAACTGCCTCCTACACCAACTCAGAAGCTAGGATATGCATATTATTAACAGATTTGGATAGAAAACACTCTGAAATTTCTAAAACTGTTTGAATGGTGTCTGTAAGTATAACAAAACTCATATGGCAGGCAAAAACCTGAGAAAAATACAAGCAGGAAATTTGAATTTTGTGGCTGTACTATTTGAGTCATTGCTAATAGATCACACAGTGACAAAGGATTAATTTTGCACTTCCTACGGCTTCCACTAGATGTCAACGATCTTTATAAAGTTGTTTGAAGCGTCTATGATGAACAGAGACCGGATGACAAGGAAGGGAATTTGACGTCCCTGGGATGTCGTCACTTCATTATTGCGCGCACATGCGCATTCATGTGAGGCGAGACATTTTTCAAAACGTTTTTCAAGACACAGGAGAGGTCGGGTTGAAATATTACTGATGTTTCACGTTAAAAATGGCCCTAAATATTGATGCTCAACAACATGTTTGAACTAACGTAAATAGATTTTTTTTTTCACTTTTCGTCGTGACTTTCCCCTCCCGCCCTACATTTTGAGGAGCCTACTGAACGCGCTAACAACATGGAACAACTTGGAGTTATTTGGACATAAATTATGAACTTTGTCGAAAGAAACCACATTTGTTGTGGACCTGGGAATCCTGGAAGTGCCTTCTGATGAAGATAATCAAAGGTAAGGGATTATTTACAATAGTATTATTGATATTAGATGGTTCCAAGATGGTGCTAACCTGTATATCCTAGCCTATAGTTCTTAGCATAGCACCCCGTTTATTGCAAAGTGTGATTTCCCAGTAAAGTTATTTTGAAATCTCGCAATGCGGTAGCATTTACGAGATGTTAATCTATAATTATTTGAATGACAATATTATAATGTACCAATGTTTTCGAATAGTAATTTTGTAAATTGTAACGCTGGTTCACCGGAAGCATTTGAGGGAGAAAAAACATTCTGAATTTCACCGCCACTGTAAAATGCTGTTTTTGGATATAAATATGAACTTGATGGAACAAAAAATGCATGTATTGTATAACATAATGTCCTAGGAGTGTCATCTGATGAAGATTGTCAAAGGTTAGTGCATAATTTTAGCTGGTTTTCTGCTTTTGGTGACGCCTGTCTTTGAATTGACAAAACATTACACACAGCTATTTTCAATGTACTCTCCTAACATAACCTAACTTTATGCTTTCGCTGTAAAGCCTCTGAAATCGGACAATGTGGTTGGATTTAGGAGATGTTAATCTTTCAAATGGTGAAAAATAGTTGATTGTTTGAGAAATTGAAATTATTAGATTCTTGCAGTTTTGAATTTCCCGCCATGGTATCTTGTCAATAAATCCCGTTAGCGGGATCAGAGCGGGAAGGGGTCCTCTAGAGGTTAATGCCCCAGGCAACCATAGGGAGATGGGAAACAAAATCTACATTGACAAAGCCATGTCATCACAAAACACTTCAGTGAGAGGATTAACACCCCAACTTCCAAAGAATGCCAGTTGTAGCTTTATCCAAATTGAAATTTAGGTGGATTACATCTTGGTGGTACAATCTGTGTAAATCACAATCAAGGGTTAGTCTTACATTCACAAGTTTGTATATACATCAAGTCAAATCTATAAATCTGTTTTCCAGCTACAGATCTAGGGTGGTATGAGTTCCAAATTGACCCTTATTTAGCCTCTCCTTCCGGAGCAGTAGTATGCACTTCAGTTGATCTGAAGGGATTTAAATCAAATGTTATTTGTTACATGCTTTGTAGACAACACGTGAAGACTAACAGCGAAATGCTTACTTACATGTCCTTTTCTAGAGTTAACCTCTTGGGGCTAGGTGGGACGCTAGCGTGCCACCCGTGGTGCACTCCATCAACAGCAGGTGCATTTCAAGAGCGGCAAATTTGAATCCAAATAAATGTCAAAATTCTAATTTTTCAAAAATACAACTATGTTACACCATTTGAAAGATAAACATCTCCTTAATCTAACCACGTTTTACGATTTCAAAAAGGTTTTACGGCGAAAGCATAAATTTAGAGTATGTTAGGACAGTACATTTACAAGAGTTGTGTGTAATGTTTTGTCAAGTCAAAGACAGGGTCACCAAAACCATAAAACCAGCTAAAATGATGCACTAACCTTTTACAATCTCCATCAGATGACACTCCTAGGACATTATGTTAGACAATGCATGCATTTTTAGTTCTATCAAGTTCATATTTATATCCAAAAACAGCGTTTTACTATGGCATTGATGTTGAGGAAATCGTTTCCCTCCAATAACCGGCAGTCAAGTCAGCGTAACAAATTAAATAATTAAAATTAGAAAACATTGGTAAAATATTATATTGTCATTTAAAGAATTATAGATTTACATCTCTTGAACGCAATCAACTTGCCAGATTTAAAAATAACCTTACTGGGAAATCACACTTTGCAATAATCTGAGCACTGCGCCCAGAAAAATACGCGTTGCGATACAGACTAGACGTCATGTTGGGGAGATCTAAAATCGAAAATACTATGTAAATAATCCATTACCTTTGATTCTCTTCATCAGATGTCACTTCCAGGTATCACAAGTCCATAACGAATGTAGTTTTGTTCAAAAAAGCTCATCATTTATGTCCAAAAATCTCCGTCTCGTTAGCACATGATGTAAGCCAGCCGGACTTCTCGTCATGAACGAGGGGAAAAAATATATTTCCGTTCGTTCAAACATGTCAAACGTTGTATAGCATAAATCATTAGGGCCTTTTTTAACCAGAACATGAATAATATTCAAGGTGGACGAATGCATACTCTTTTATAACGTATTGGAACGAGGGTACCCAACATGAACTCGCGCGCAAGGTGTCTAATGGGCCATCATCGTTCCATGGCTCTTGTTCGGTCAGATCTCCCTCCAGAAGACTCAAAACACTTTGTAAAGGCTGGTGACATCTAGTGGAAGCAATAGGAAGTGCCAAAATATTCCTAAACCCCTGTGTTTTTCAATGGGATAGGTTTAAAGTCAATACAACACATCAGGTATCCACTTCCTGTCAGAAAATGTCTCAGGGTTTTGCCTGCCAAATGAGTTCTGTTATACTCACAGACACCATTCAAACAGTTTTGGAAACTTTAGAGTGTTTTCTATCCATATATAATAAGTATATGCATATTCTAGTTACTGGGTAGGATTAGTAACCAGATTAAATCGGGTACATTTTTTTTATCCAGACGTGCAAATGCTGCCCCCTAGACCCAACAGGTTAAAGATACTTTTGACAATGTAGTGTATGTGCTCGTCGAACATCTAGATGTTGGAACATTGTTGTGGGACCTTGCTTCCATTCAGCCCGAACACTATTAGTGAGGTCAGGTACTGATGTAGGGCGATTAGGCCTGGCTTGCAGTTGGTGTTCCAATTCATCCCTAAGGTGTTCGATTGGCTTGAGGTCAGGGCTCTGAGCAGGCCAGTCAAGTTCTCCCACACCGATCTCGACAAACCATTTCTGTATGGACCTCGCTTTGTGCATGGGGGCATTGTATGCCATTGCATGGGGGCATTGTATGCTCTCGTTGGCTGACTCTCGCTTCATATTCATCGCCAAACCCACTGGCTTCAGGTCATCTAAGTCTTTGCTAGGTAAAGCCCCACCTTATCTCAGCTCACTGGTCACCATAGCAGCACCCACCCATAGCACGCACTCCAGCAGGTATATTTCACTGGTCACCCCCAAAGCCTATTCCTCGTTTGGCCGCCTTTCCTTCCAGTTCTCTGCTGCCATTGACTGGAATGAATTGCAAAAATTACTGAAGCTGGAGACTCATATCTCCCTCACAAACTTAACCTCTCCAGCGTCTCATCCCGTCAGCGGGATCAAAATCCAGCGAAAAATCATATCGCCAATTAGCATTAAAAAAAAATCATAATAAAAAAAAAAAAATGTATATATATTTTTTTTTTATAGATACACCTCTCCTGAATCGACCCACGTCGTCCAATTTCAAAAAGGTTTTACAGGAAAAGCAAATCATTAGATTATGTTAGATGAGTCCATCGTAAAAAGCAGCTTCATAGCCATTTTCCGACCAACCACTTGCATCACATATAATCAAAAAACAGCTAAATGCAGCACTAACCTTTTACAAACTTCATCAGATGGCACCCCTAGGACATCATGTTATACAATGCATGCATTCTTTTGTTCAATAAAGGTCATATTTATATATAAAAACAGCATTTTACATCGGCGTCTGACGTTGACTAAATAATTTCCCCTCAAATGCGTCCCGGTAAACAATGCTACAATTCCCTAAATTACTATCCGATAACGATTTTTTAAATTTATATTGTCAATCTAACATTTATAGATGAATATCTCTTGACAACACCTGTCATACCAGATTTTAAATTAACTTTACTGGGTAATCACACTTTGCGATAAAAGGAGATGCGATACTCAGAAAATGAGCTAATATACAGAGCTCGGCGCCATCTTGGAAACAATCGCATGTCACATCTCATCTTGTATAATATTGTCAATAATCGCCTACCTTTAGTTGTCTTCATCAGAAAGCATCCCAGGTCCACAACAGATGGATTTTCGGTCAAAAAGTCCATACTTCACATTCCATTAGCCTGCTGTTGGTAGCGCGTCCTATGGCTCTCTCCAAGCGCAGGGCTGAAGTTCCGGATAAAATGAGATTCTCCCGCCTGTAGGTTCGTTCAAACATGTCAAACGTTGTAAAACATTAATCTTCAGGGCCTGTAACACCAAGAGAGCCAATAAGATTCGAGGGGGATGATTTCATTGCCTTTAAAACCGTTTCCAAAGGTGGGGGTAGACATGGCCGCCGGCGTCATAATGGTGATGGCCCATCCCCTGTGACCAATTTCCAACGCGTCTCATTCACTGAGTTTCGACTGTATAAGGCTCAAACCACTGTGAAGACTGGCGACATCTAGTGGAAGCAATAGGAAGTGCTCACTGAACCATGGTTAACGGTGTGATTTATAGGGAAAGATGAGAAGTCGAGTCCACAATTCTGAATTCCACTTCCTGTTTCAATCGGTCTCGGGGTTTTGACTGCCATTTGAGTTCTGTTATACTCACAGACACCATTCAAACAGTTTTAGAAACTTTAGGGTGTTTTCTATCCATATATAATAAGTATATGCATGCCCTAGCTTCTGAGTTTGATTAGTAGGCCGTTGAAAATGGGAACGATTTTTTTTCAAAATGCGCTGTGGCGCCCCCTATCCTAGGGTATCCTCAAGAGGTTTTAAGCTGTCAGAGAAGCTCACAGATCACTGCACCTGTACATAGCACATCTGTAAATAGCCCATCCAACTACCTCATCCCCATATTGTTATTTATTTTAAAATGTTGTTCCTTTGCACCCCTGTATCTCTACTTGCACATTCATCTTCTGCACATCTATCACTCCAGTGTTTAATTGCTAAATTGTAATTACTTCGCCACTACGGCCTATTTATTGCCTTACCTCCCTAATCTTACCTCATTTGCATACACTGTATATAGATTTTTTCTATTGTGTTATTGACTGTACGTTTGTTTATTCCATGTGTAACTCTGTGTTGTTGTTTGTGTCGCACTGCTTTGCTTTATCTTGGCCAGGTCGCAGTTCTAAATGACAACTTGTTCTCAACTGGCCTACCTGGTTAAATAAAGGTGAAATAAAAAACCAGTTTTTTTTTTATTGTCACGCTGAAACAGGAAAGGGCCTTCCCCAAACTGTTGCCACAAAGTTGGAAGCACAGAATAGTCTACAATGTCATTGTATGCTGTAGCATTAAGATTTCCCTTCATTGGAACTAAGGGGCCTAGCCCTAACCATGAAAAACAGCCCCAGACCATTATTCCACCTCCACCAAACTTTAAAGTTGGCACTATGCATTGGGGCAGGTAGCGTTCTCCTGGCATCTGCCAAATTCGTTCGTCGGACTGCCAGATGGTGAAGCATGATTCATCGCTCCAGAGAACACGTTTCCACTGTTTCAGAGACCAATGGTGGCGAGCTTTACACCACTCCAGCCAGGGCTTGGCATTGCTTATGGTGATCTTAGCCTTGTGTGCGGCTGCTCGGCCATGGAAACCATGGCTCTTCCTTAAACACACACACGCCAATTCACACACACCAACGAGCCACCACACCAGTGATCGCACTGCACAAATCGGTTGCTATGGGTACTGTATGTGTGTGGATCTTTCTGACCTAATTAGACATAGCAATGTGATGATGAAATATGCAAAGAGAGCCAGAGAGGGCTCTTCAACCAGGGACTGAAGCATTATAGCATTAGCATTCTCAATAAAACATGCTGTAAAACTTGTTTTCTGTAGCCAACACAAGCACAACATTTTACTTCAACTAGCACTGTAGAATCAGCATCTTGATTCCCACATATAACGTGCTAATTGGACTTTCTGAGACCATAGAGTTTCTCTTGATTCATATAATGTCGTCACTGCTAGCACACATTCCACTCCAACTAACATTGTAGCATTAGCATCCGCATTCCCAGGTGCTAATTGGACCTTCTGAGACCATGGTTATGGTAAACCCTATTCAATGTAGTAAATGCTAGCACACACTCCACTGTAACTAGCATTGTAGCAATAGCATCCTCATTCATCATAGCATATTCTACCGGAACGTCTATGGCTATGGAGATTCTCTTGAGCCCTATTCAATGTAGTCACCGCTAGTACACATTCCACTACAGCTAGCATTGTAGCATTAGCATAACTTTCTTCATAACATTGGACCTTCTGTGGACATGGATATTAATTAGCTCTATTCAATGAAGTCAATGCTGGCACACATTACACTCCAACTAAAGGGGGATACCTACTCAGATGTACAACTGAAGGCATTCAACTGAAATGTGCCTTCCACATTTAACCCAACTTCTCTGAATCAGCGGGGTTTGCCTTAATCGACATCCACTTCATCAGTTCCTGGGTTACAGTGGGTTAACTGCCTTGTTCAGGTGCAGAACAGATGTTTTACCTTGTCGGCTCTGGGATTTGATCCAGCAACCTTTTGGTTTCTGGCCCAAAGCTCCTACCCGCCAGGCTACCTGCCGCCCCAATTAGCATTGTAGCATTTGTATCCTCATTCTCCATCACATAATGCTAATTAGACCGTCTGTGACCATCGAGATTTGAGAGCCCTGTTCAATGTAGTCGATACAACACACATTCCACTACAGCTAGCAATGTAGCATTAGAACCTACTAGCTGCACCTTACACTGCATGAAGTATGAAACAAATTCCTTCCAGCATGACTAATAGAAACTCTTTCTGACCATTGATGAGGAAAACACCCGCACTAGCAGAGGACACTCTCTGCCTAAAGCTTACCGTATACTTCCCAGTCGAAACTGTAGCTCTCAACCTGTAGTGGAACAGGTTGAGAGCTTCAAGTTCCTTGGTGTCCACATCACCAACAATCTATCATGGTCCAAACACACCAAGACAGTCGTGAAGAGGGCATGACAAAGCATATTCCCCCTCAGGAGACTGAAAAGATTTGGCATGGGTCCTCAGATCCTCAAAAAAAAAAATTCTACAGCTGCACCATCTAGAGTATCCTGACTGGTTTCATCACTGCCTGGTAAGGCAACTACTCGGCATCCCAACGCAAGGCACTATAGAGGGTAGTGCGTACGGCCCAATACATCACTGGGGCCAAGCTTCCTGCCATCCAGGACCTCTATACCAGGCGGTGTCTGAGGAAGGACCTAAAAATTGTCAAAGACTCCAGCCACCCTAGCCATAGACTGTTCTCTCTGCTACCGCACGGCAAGCGGTACCAGAGCGCCAAGTCTAGGTCCAAGTGGCTTCTAAACAGCTTCTACCCCCAAGCCCTAAGACTCCTGAACAGCTAATTAAACGGCTACCAGGACTATTTGCATTGCCCACCCTTACGCTGCTGCTACTCTTTGTTTATTATCTGTGCATAGTCATTTTAACTCTACCTTTATGTAGATATGACCTCAATTACCTCGACTAACCGGTGCCACCACATATTGACTCTGTACCGGTACCCACTGTATATAGCCAATGCTGTTATTTTACAGCTGCTCTTTAATTATGTTACTTTTATTATTTTTTACATCTGTCTTTTTTAGTTAACACTTATCCTGTTTGGGATAGGGGGCAGTATTTTCACGGCCGGATAAAAAAACGTACCTGATTTAATCTGGTTATTACTCCTGCCCAGAAACTAGAATATGCATATAATTAGTAGATTTGGATAGAAAACACCCTAAAGTTTCTAAAACTGTTTGAATGGTGTCTGTGAGTATAACAGAACTCATATGGCAGGCCAAAACCTGAGAAGATTCTATACGGGAAGTGCCCTGTCTGACCATTTCTTGTCCTTATTTAGCCTCTATCGAAAATACAGGATCTCTGCTGTAACGTGACATTTTCTAAGGCTTTCATTGGCCCTCAGAAGGCGCCAGAACGTTGAATGATAACTCTGCAGTCTCTGGGCGAAAAACAGTAGGGGTTTTGGAGAGTGGTACTTCTGAGAACAATGGCACTGGTGCGCGCATGCATGTGACGACTCAATGTTTTACTTTCAGTGTTTGAACGGATACGTCTCCCGATTGGAATATTATCTCTATTTTACGAGAAAAAACGCGCCGGCGTGTCACCCTTCGGATAGTGACTTGAAAGCACAAAGAAAACGGAGCTATTTGGATATAACTATGAATTATTTGGAACCAAAACAACATTGGTTGTTGAAGTAGAAGTCCTGGGAGTGCATTCTGACGAAGAACAGCAAAGGTAATCCAATTTTTCTTATAGTAAAACGGAGTTTGGTGAGTGCCAAACTTGGTGGGTGTCAAAATAGCTAGCCATGATGGCCGGGCTATCTACTCAGAATATTGCAAAATGTGCTTTCACCGAAAAGCTATTTTAAAATTGGACACCGCGATTGCATAAAGGAGTTCTGTATCTATAATTCTTAAAATAATTGTGTTTTTTGTCAACGTTTATCGTGAGTAATTTAGTAAATTCACCGGAAGTTTCGGTGGGTATGCTAGTTCTGAACAAAACATGCTAATGTAAAAAGCTGGTTTTTGATATAAATATGAACTTGATTGAACAAAACATGCATGTATTGTATAACATAATGTCCTAGGAGTGTCATCTGATGAAGATCAAAGGTTAGCGCTGCATTTAGCTGTGGTTTTGGTTTTTGTGACATATATGCTAGCTTGAAAAATCGGTGTGTGATTATTTCTGGCTGGGTACTCTGCTGACATAATCTAATGTTTTGCTTTCGTTGTAAAGCCTTTTTGAAATCGGACAATGTGGTTAGATAAAGGAGAGTCTTGTCTTTAAAATGGTGTAAAATAGTAATATATTTGAAAAATTGAAGTTTTTGCATTTGAGGTATTTGTAATTCGCGCCACTCTATACCATTGGATATGGGTGAGGCGTTCCGCTAGTGGAACGTCTGTCCCTAACAGGTTATTTTTCTTAAAACTGCATTGTTGGATTAAGGGCTTGTAAGTACAGTAAACATTTCACTGTAAGGTCTACACCTGTTGTAATAGTCGCATGTGACAAATAACATTTGTTTTGATTTGAAACAGTTTGGGCGTATTTTATGACAGCATTTTGTGACGTTTGTGTTTGTATTAGTGTTTGGCAGCGTCGGTAATGTTTTCTTGAGTCTAGTCGAACTTGGGTACCCGAAATCTACGCCCTTTCGTCTGTGATTGGTCTACAGTAGGGATTCTTCAAATAAATGTTTGTCACTCAAAGACAGATGACTACTTTTCCTGCACATTTTTTCACTTCAGAAATACCAGGCCAAACATCTTAATTGCACGACTAAAACAGTCTCGGCAGAATCGTCAACATTAATTAAAGATTTCTTGAGTCATCTTCGATTAATTCTGACTATTTTGAAGAAGTGTACTGGTTTACGACGTCTTCAGAGGGACAAACAGTAATATTGCTTTTTTTCTTATGTTTTTTTTTGGAGTATGCGAGCACAGATGTTCACTTCGCCTAGCAGACTTCTGCTAGGAGCAAACCAAACCTACGTATGCGGACACCTTAAGAGGATCGATGTGAGAAAGAGAGAATATAAGATCATGAAATGAAGGGGGATGAAACATAGTATAGGGAGAGGGGGCGGTGAATGAAATAAACGTAGAAATACAGTAAAGCCTGTATTAGCCAGTGGCACTTCATAAGGGATAATCAACAAGGGGCTATGGGTTCTATGGAAAATAATGAACGACATGGAAGGGGTGAACTGACCTTCCACAGAGTTGCATTATTTTCCAGAGAATGCATAGAGCCCCGAATTGACTATCCCTTTTATACCATGGCTATAATTTAACACATTTGCCAGAAGAAATATGTTCAACATCCACTGAAGTAGCTTGCTAGTTTAGCTAATCAAACCATCAGTCCTAGCTTACCATTATGAAAATCGAATTCGACAATGCCAATAATGTTTTCAATTCGACTTTTGCTTTCAAAAGCTGCTCAAACATAGAAAATGTAAGAATGAACTATAACCATTGAATTCTACAATGCAAATACACCGTGAGTTATCGGGAAATAATGCAAGCTCTAAAATGCCTTCAAGCGAATCAGAAACAAGTATTCAACAATTCGATGGTATAATTAAGCAATAAGGTCCAATGAGGTGTGGTATATGGCCAATATACCACGGCTAAGGGCTGTTCTTACGCACGACGCATCGCGGAGTGCCTGGACACAGCCCTTAGCTGTGGTATATTGACCATATACCTCAAACCCCCGAGGTGCTTATTGCTATTATAAACTGGATACCAACGTAATTAGAGCAGTAAAATACATTTTTTGTCATACTACTTTACAGGGTATTATAAACTGGGTTGTTCAAGCCCTGAATGCTGATTGGCTGACAGCCGTGGTATATCAGACCGAATACCATGGCTGTCAGCCAATCAGCATTCAGGGCTCAAACAACCCAGTTTATAATACCCTGTAAAGTAGTCCTTACACACAGTGGTAATATTCCCACCTTTTCTCTTTATTAGGTCAGTCTTCCATTCTTCTGTGTGACTATGGCAAGCCTGCCTGTAGCTTTTATCATCAGGTATTATCACCTTACGGTACTGCTAATCTAATTCACTCTCATTTAGACATATTGGAAATGAAAACTAATAACATCATGTAATGAAACGTTTATCTTATTTCACCTTTCAACTATCCTTATGCAAGCCCAATAATATTATGCATATTACTATTTGGCCTCGCAAGCCACCTTGATCTCACAATCTGTGCAGGAACAATTCATGTAAGCTTGCAAGATCAGAGTGGCTTGCGAGGCTAATTACTTTTGCCCCCCGGAACTAAAATGGTTCCAGGTTGAACTATTTTGGGTTCTATGTAGAACCCTCTGTGAAAAGGGTTCTACATGGAACCCAAAAGGGGTTCTTCAAAGGGTTCTCCTTTTTGGTTCTAGATAGCACCTTTATTTCTAAGAGTGTAGATGTGTCCTTTTCAAAGTAGCGTCACACGAAGTGGTGTCATCACAACGGGTAAATACTGTCTGACATTGCAATATCCTCCAGAGTAACAACTCAATGCATCATACTTAGTCTACTACATGAAACAGAAAATAGGAATACTGAAAAACATCAACAAGGCTGAAAGCCTCCATGCAGATAGACAAATTGCTGGGGATATAACAATCACTTCACCTGAATATTTCTGGAGTGAATAGACCCATTTCCAAGTTTTAGACAATTCAAATGCAAGGTCATTCTCTAGCAAAATATTTAAAAATGAGGAGTTCTACACAACAGAAACCTCAAAAACCAGTGTGTCCATACTTGCCAACATTAGAAAAAGTTTAAAATATAACTTTTTCTCCATCTCAAAATGTGCATCAGTCAATTAAAATGGCTGACGTAGTTACATGTGATAAAATGCTACATCTTAGCTGTTCCCATTAGATAACCTGCCACATTTAGCCCTGTATACTGTATGCTAACCTGCATTGCTGGCCGTGATTATATCCGGTAACATATTCCATATCAGCCAATTAAAATAGTCGATGTAGTTGGACGTGATCCAACACTTCATGAAAGCATACTTAACAGAAGTGCAACAGCACGATCTGATAATCAAGACAATTAGATCACATGTATTTGACTGACTGGTCATATAGCTCACAGTGTAGAGCGAGCGTCTGGCTCACAGTGTAGAGCGAGCGTCTGGCTCACAGTAATTGGTGCAAGGGTTTGAATCCCGCATGAGTATTTTTTTCTTTGAAATGTAGAATTACATTTATTGTTAGTGTGTTGAGAAGGGAAGCAAAGCCAACAGCCTGAACATGAAGATTACAATGCATTTAATAAGGAGCTTCTTCTTTCTTCAGCCTTTCAGATAAACACACTGCTATGGCCTAATAGGCATACAATAGGCATACTGCATAGGCTACATGGATGTGTACACCTAAATGTAGGCATGCAACGTTTTATATTCATTTTTTACAGTCATCTACTTTGTCACATATGTGTTATTTGACTCGAGGACCAACAATGGGGCATTTCCTCTTCAAATAAAAACCTTGCCTTAAAGGGGATTAGAACTTGTGGCTGTCATATCTTGCCATCTATGTGTTTACCGCTTTAGTGGGTCACACCACCAATTAACGAAAGCAGTAACGGGATGAATTACAGCTATTTGACAAGACAACAAGTGTCAGACTTTATTTTTAATGATGTACGAATATAAACGTACATGTATAATCCTCCTACATCTTTATTGCTGTGAAAGCACATGAAGGTCTGTGAAACAGGCAAAAACATGGGATTTTCTCATATATGTGAAAACGTGCCTTTTTGAAGTCAAGGATGCATCATTTAATATTGAGACACAACACTTTACAGACCAAGTGGAACAAAAGTAAACCTTGAATTTTGAGGTTGTCCCTCTGGTGGCCAAGTTGACCTATTTTAAGAAATGACAATGGGTGGTGGATATAAACTCTTTGATAGGCTGCTGAGGAATTTGTTAACGGATATAATCACGGCCAGCTGTGCAGGTTAGAAAATGGGAACAGCTAAAAGTTTAAACGTCCATTTGTATTATTTTCACAACCCAGCAGCTCCCCAGGACCAGTGGATACCACTGCCAAATGGTCTAAATCCATCAAAGTCAGGTAACTTCCCCCTTAATTTGCTGCAAGCCATGATAAGCTCTTACACACAGAGGTGCGATGGCCCAAGCTGATACGATCAGACAAGTTGTTTGTCATGTACCACAATGCCCTGTACAAAGTGTCATTCTAGTACCTTGCTCTGTTTGGAACTGATAGGAACGCCCTCTGTGTCTAGAAAACATGGTGGTTTATGTGCATGTAACATGTCACATCCAGTACATGGCAAACAGCCTAGAAACATAACCTTTGCAGTGCATATACTATTCTTATCTTCTCTCATGTTTGAGTGCTTTGTAATTAGATTTAGGGCTCGATTCAATCGATCCACTTTAGCCAACATCCGCATAGCAGTTGTTTTGGCAGTGTCGAGTTGGAACTGCATTAGAGCTGTCAAATCCACAAGTGGCTACCTAAAGCGGACATTGCAATTGGCTGCACAAAGTCGCATTAAGAAAAATCCCATGCATCCTTGTTTACAAGTTTGAACTCTGGAATGTGAATAGGATTATATAAATCCTCATTATTTTGTTTAATGCTTTTTCAATTTGAGTGTAATTATTTCTATATAGCCTACAATTTCTCATTATGAACTTTAACAGAGTGGGGCAGGTGTGGCTTCATGACAATGGTCGCAAGAGCAGCTGCTCAGCGATTTGACAGTTCCAACACAGTTCCACCTCCTACACCGCCAAAACATCTGCTATGCGGGTGTCTATTATTGCCGGTTAATACTTGATCTGATTGAATCTAGGCCTTAGTTGTGTTGACAAGAGGGCGGTGTAATTTGAATGTAATGTAATTTTATCACAGTTGGGTGTCATACACAGTGCGTGTCTTCTCTTCAACCTTCAGGTTTTGACAGCCTTTTTGAATATACAGTAACTCCAATGTCAACTTTAAATATTGGCAAAAAGCTGTGTTTAAAAAAAAATCTGTAGCTCATACGGTTCCACAGTTCCTTGAGATGTATATAGGCTTTGGGCTCGGCCCCATCAGTCCCTAGCCACACCCATAGTCACTTTCTGGTTTGAGTGTTAGGAATGGGGAAGCCATCTTGACTGAAATGTTTGCAACTGGAGATACTGGATATGATGACGCGTTGCCTATGTCTTCACACTAACAATGGGATTCGTTTTGGGCAGACTTTGGGTGGAGTAAACCCTTTTGCTTTGCCTCTTTCTTTGTTGTAACCAGGAAATTGTTAATATTTTTAAAGCCTAGTTCTCAACTCCATACAAGTAAGAACATTTTCAAAGACTTCTTTAAAGGGTAATTGTATTTACTATCAAGAGGTTTCTGCTGTGGACTATAGCTTCTAAGGACCAAATTTGGGATTTCTTGAAGGATTGTGGGACTGAACTGAATTTAAAATGTTATTTCATTGGACTTTGTTGCTCAACTGAAACAGAGACTTGATTTAGAATGTTCATTTGTGATTCAGGGACTGAACTAGTGGGGGTGGATTGGCCATGTGGCAAATGAGGTAGCACCACATGTGGGGGTGGGGGGGGGGAAATGCATCTAGGGCCTAATCTGGTAAACTAACCAGCTAAAACTCTCAATCGTATACGGTATGACATTATTAATCAGTTGTAAAAAGTTCTCATTTTGGATATGATGGGACCACAGTTTTTCCAATCAGGTCACATAGTTTAAAAAAAAAATCTTAGAAAAACTCCAGGTCTTGAGGAGGATGAAAACCATGTAAAACAGCATAAATGTATACTTGTTCATATGAATTATATTTTAAAGCCAGACTAACAGGGGGTTCACTCTACACAGAGACAGCAACATGATTGGACAATATAACTCACAGGGCTGAGCTTGCTTTATGCAGGTTTGCATCGTGTAGACTTGCCCTATGCAACTGTAGGCCTAATTAAAAATGAATTTACAGATGACTATTGTTTGATTAATTCCAGTCAACAATTTTGGATTGGAAAAAGTCTAGGTAGCCTAGTCAGCCTAAGTTTGAATATAAACGAAATTTGATCCCATTCACATTTTCTCCTGACACAAACAAATGGGCTATACATATACAACATTACCGCTTTGTTTGCTGGCCAGGGCATAGTAAACTATACGCAGCTTCTTTTGTTAGAATCCTACCGTTGACTACACTAAACAATCATCACTTTTTCATGCAATACAACATGCCAGATCGCTAATGTTTAGGTGTAGTCTGCTACAACATTTATTTAAAGACTTTTTGCTTGTGTCTGTCGGGAGTGATGTGATATCACGTTCGCTAAGTAAATACCGGAGGAAAGTGGAGAGCACTAATTGAGCTTTGTGCATTGTGCCCTGCACCCACGAGCTGCGATTTCCATGAATCTGATTGGTCAAGACATGCACAGAGAATGCAGCAGCACTGATGTGAAGGACAGAGAAATTGGGCGCGAGTTGACAAATCACGAGGCAAAAAATAAAATAAAAACCACTTTGGTATATAAAAATAAAAGGGACACACGACCAGCGGCCCATGGGCCTTAAGATTATTTTAATGATTTTTGTGAAATTACTCTTGTCATAATAATATAATGAGCATTCGGCTGATCAGTAGGCAACGGCGGTTTTCTGAGGTCACGTGAATTCACATTAAAATGCGCGTCAGCAACAGACCCGCTCTGACTGTCATTATGTCAAGCTCAACACTGCTAAATTTGTGAAATTAACCTACTCCTTTTCTAAAAGTTAATTTTCTAAAAGTTCTGGTTCTGATGGTCTGAGTGCTGTGACTGTGGGAGATTAGGTTTAGCAGACAGATCAGCTACTGCTGCAGAGGACCGTGCAGTCAAGGTAGAAAGAACACAGAAAGACACACTGTAGCCTACTGCTGCCAGTTAATATATTTGCATCATCAGAAAGACACACAGCCTACTGCTGCCAGTTAATATATTTGCATCATATGATGCAAGCTTTGTAGGGCTAGGTTTAGTCCTGACTGACGGTGATAAATCCTTGTCCTAGGGACCCATAGAATGTCAAAACTCTTGTTCCAACCCAATACTACCACACCTGACTCAACCAATCAGGGGTTTGACATGGGTTTGATTTATTGATGAGTCAAACCTGTTTTCTTGAGGGTCATTCCACATGAAATCAATCACCTTTTTGACCGCACACCTTTTGATTTGAACAACATTTTCCATACTTGTGGCATTTTCATTTAAATAGGGGTTGATTCTGTTTAAGGTAGTATCTCTTACCTCTATCACTGTCGTAGAGATAGGCAAACTTATCCCACTTGTAGTACTCGATGAGGCTGAGTAGGGGTCCTTTGATGTCAGGCCTCATCTGGATGATGAACTGCTGAGTTCCGTCCAGCGGGAAGCTCGGGGTGATAAATGACACATGGAGAGTCCCGCAAAACGAAGTTATCGTATTGACCGACTTCTTGTCGTAGAATCCAAAGATGGCGTAAACTCCTCTCGAGAACTGGGAACAGACTGAAACGAGAGAAGTTGCAAAACACTCATGAGGATATGTATGCTTAAGTCTTGGATGACAGTGTGACATTAAGATAAGATTTGTCTGTTTTCACAGAAATGTACTTTGTGCCATTAAACCAACTCATTCCAGGACATAAAATAGAAGATACTAGAAATTACCAATACTGTGAAACATTTGGCTTCCAAAACGTGCTGTAACAAATGGAAGTTTGAACGTTCATGAACTTTATTACTACCTTGTAATGTCTTGCATCGCACATTAATATCTAAAGCAGCCTCTGCCACTGGAGCAGCTGGTTTTAGCTGATGAATGTATTATTGATGTCCATAAGCACTGCCTGGGGAGTTTTTACTTCCAACAGTAAAATATTTGCCAGCTACTTGTTAAACTTCAATGGGCTTCTATTATAGAATTCAATACAGTGGGAATGTATGGAAAAGAAAGTTCATGTTGGATATCTAAGGTCATTTATATGAGTCGCTCTATGTAAGTCCTAGGCTCTGAGACATTGTAGTCTCTGCTTGAGTTACGTTAATAGGGAGACCGTTCGAGGGTCAAAGACATCTCCTGAGAGATAGTTGAAAGATTCAGTACAATACAAGGCTACACTATGGCACTGAGATCTATACACACCGTATGGCTCCGCTATGGGCTATCTATTGTCCTTTTGAGATCTTGTGCTGGGATACCATAAAACTTGAATGACTGGCTTTTATTCATATACAGTTATGATTTAGTTGCTTTACTCTCTAATGTGGTGGGTTTGTTGGTTTCGTGGCGGTTTCTGTCTAATTTTTTCCTCATGTTTCTCTAAATATAAAAAACTATTGATCGACTGAGTTGGTTCATACAATCACTTATGCTAGTGATTGATTATACTGTACCAATCTATAATACATGCATTACCAACACAAGTCCTGTAATATGCTAATGCTCAGCTCAGCGACTGTAGCTGATCAAAGGTAAATATGAATATTGAATGGCTAAGTGGTTCAGTTGTATTTCTATGACGTTTCGACAAAGGTCAGCATATTCAGGTGTCGCTTGTAAATGCTTATCGATCAAATGTAGGTTAATCAGGCTTATTGACTTGGACATAAATGTCTCTCCAATGTAATTCATCCAATGACTCATTTCCCTCTGAAACTGGAGGATTGGAGTCTATACATTAGCTTGCTCGTCTTGCTGCTTTACATTTGTCATTTAGCAGACACTCTTATCCAGAGCGACTTAAAGTGCAGAGTGCATACAATTCCGTACTGGGTTGTGGGAATCAAACCCACAACCCTAGCATTGGAAGCGCCAAGCTCTACCAACTGAGCCACACAGGACCACATACGCTGTGACGGCCATCTTTGATCTAAACATGCTGGACAGGCATGAATAGCATCAGGTTAAGCCTTTGTGATTCGTTGTTGGGCCTAGTTTAATGTATACTCTATTGGCAGATACAATTCCCACCATGTCTTGCAAGTGGGCAAAAAGCGAAGCCTTGAGAAAATGTAGACATTCATAATTAAGCTACTTCGAAAATATGGAGCTTCCAAGGCAGAACAGTGACACCACCACAGTGCCACAGAATTATTCAACTTCCTTTAACACTGAAGTTTTTCACTTCTCTTACCACTTTAAAAGCCACTCCAGTTGATGCCTCTTAACAGCCCCACATTCATATCCCACCAAATCTTTACTGATCTGTCAAGTCAGCAATTAAAGGTTTTTCAGGGGTCAATGGGAGAGCATCGTTAAGGCAGTCCGATCACTGTCGATTTGTGGCGCCAAACCTAATCATTTTAGTTGAAGGCACTGCCAGCCGTCCATTGATGTGGCCTCCAAGAGCGCAACCCGACTCATCAAATCCGATTTGTATCACAAGCTAAGTGTAAAACCCACCCATGCTTTTGCTACAACTAGATTAAAAATATCCAATGCTGTTGGCTAAGAATGTATGTATTGGTGATGAAATGTTAAATCATTAAAGGACAAATTCTAACTTGAGATCTGTAAATGTCTTACATTTATATTGATGCATCGTTTCATGTACAGATTGTAAGGGGGGGGGGGGTTGACTCTACTATTACACAACAAACAACATTTTCAAACATAGGTGTTGAACAGAGGAGTTTCCTCCCTGCGTCTCTCAAGGGTAGGTTCATTGTCAGGCTTGTGGCAGTTAACTGACAGGTCTTGGGCTTTGGAAGTCAGAATAAGCTTAAAAGCAGTCCCTCAGCTCTAGTTTATATCTTGCAGTATATTAGAAGCCTATAGAAACCAGAACCTGAAAAAGGACTCAATTCAAGCGAATTTGAACAAACATTGCGGTGAGTCAAACCTGTTTTCTTGAGGGTCATGCCACATGAAATCAATTACATTTTTGACCGCACCCCTTTTGATTTGAACAACATTTTCCCATACTTAAAGCATTTATTTAAATAGGGGTTGATTCTGTTTTTTTAAATACCGCAAACATTACGGTATTTATTTTCTTAAATAAAAAATAAATAAAAATCACAGAATGGTTTTGATTATTGCCCCCCAAAAAGTGGTTTGTGCTCAGACTGAAACAAAATCACATTATTTCAGTGCTGTGTCCACTCGCTATGCTTTCCAATCAAGTTTCTACTTCACTAGCTGTTGTTTTGGAGGGAAACATTCAATGGACACTTACTGTTTGGGAAAGATAACTAACACATTTCGGGGACTTGTATGCTGTAATCCCAACAATGTTGTGCAGTGTGATGCCAGTTTGTGTGTGTTCGTGTATGTATATTGACCAGGAGGTTGGGTCAAGACGTTTACACAGATCAGACACTGACAGAGTATGATTAGCTCAGTTTCAAGGGTGTTTATAAATTAAAAAAAGAAACAGAAAAAGGATAGGTCTACCCCATGAGACCCTCTCCGGGATACCGTCTTCTGGGCTCCGGGTCTTGCTGTATCCTGACGGGCACACAAACGCAAACTCCCTCGTCTTAGCTCGGGTACCGTCTCCAACTAAACGGAAGTCACCTTACTTCCCCAGGGGCTTGACGTTCCCCCGTCCGAGCAAATACCACACGTACTCCACCTCCTCGAAACCTAGTTTGCACTTCTTGGGGTTCGCGGTCAACCTGGCTTGTCTGAGCGCGTCCAGTACCGCCTGGAGGAGCGTCAAGTGCTCTTCCCAACCTTGGCTGTGGATGATGATGTCATCCAAATAGGCCGCTGCGTACTGCTGGTGGGGTCGAAGTACTTTGTTCAGCAGCCGTTGGAATGTGGACTGGGCTCCGTGGAGACCAAACGAGAGCATCCGGTACTGATACAACCCGTCTGGTGTCAAACGCTGTCTTCTCCCAGGAGGAAGCTGCCAACGGTACCTGCCAATATCCTTTGGTCAGGTCAAGGGTGCTGATGTACCGGGCCTTTCCCAATCGGTCGACGAGCTCGTCCACCCTCGGAATGGGATATGCGTCGAACAAGCGGATGTCGTTCACCCTCCGGAAATCGTTACAGAAGCGGAGTTGACACTCCGGGCAGCTGCAACAGTAGTCTTCCACGGCCCTCCTCATCCTGGGCCAGTGGAACCGGGCGGCGATCCGTTCCCGGGTCGTCTCCATTCCCAGGTGCGCCCCCAACAGGTGGGTGTGGGCCAGCTGAAGAACAGTACCCACGTACCTTTGGGGCAGCAACAAAACCTCTTGAAGTTCCCCCTGTGGTGCGACACCTGATACAAAAGGTTATTCTTGATTTGTAAATGAGGGTATCGCCAGTCACTCACCCCCGGAAGTAGCTGTCCATCCACTGCTATCACTTGGGCTGCGGCGGCTTTCAAGTTCGGATCCTCCCACTGGAATTGTCCCGAATTGTCCCCTCAGTTGGCCCCCAGCGGAAGTCTCGACTGGCCCCTCAAATCGAGGAGGATGGGCTCCTCCTCCAGGGGTTCCCCAGGGGTTTCTGGTTCCAATACCCCCGCCGACTCCGGAGCCGTAGACCCATGCTGGTTAAATGGTTGCTTCCGGGCCGCACAGGCTATTGGTCGTCCCCACTCTCTTCTTCAGCCGGCTCGTACCTTCTTCCTCAACTCGTGCCCCCATAGGGCTGCGAACAGAGGACAATCCCCTCCCACTAGGAGAGGTATCGGCAGCTCTGTCACTGCACCCACCATCATCTGGCAGCTCCCTTTTATGTATGTATGATTAGCTCGGTTTCAAGGGTGTTTATAAAAAATAAAAATAAATAAACAGAAAAAGATAGGTCTACCCCATGAGACCCTCTCCGGGATACCGTCTTCTGGGCTCCGGGTCTTGCTGTATCCTGTCGGGCACACAAACTCCCTCGTCTTGGCTCGGGCACCATCTCCAACTACACGGAAGTCACTTTACTTCCCCCAGTCTTCTCCTGTGTGCTGCCCTTCTGGCAGCTTTATGGGGCTTGTACAGCTGGTGAGTAATCAGCCCTTGATTACTCACCAACTCCCCAATCAGCCCCAATTAGTCCTGGGCGGAGAGCCCGTCGAGACCTGGCACGTCCAGCAGATGGAGCCATCACCTCGTGATGTGTACTCTGTCTGTCACCAGGCCTGGACGAGTCTCCCCCTGGTGGCTGACCTGCTGTACGCTACATACATGCATGCATGCATGCATGCATACATACATCAGCATGCATGCCCCCCCATACATACATACATACATACATACATACATACATACATACAGTACCAGTCAAATGTTTGGCCACACCTACTCATTCAAGGGGTTTTCTTTATTTTTACTATTTTCAGCATTGTAGGATAATAGTGAAGACATCAAAACTATGAAATAACACATATGGAATCATGTAGCACTCCATCACTCTCTTTGGTCAAATAGCCCTTACACAGTCTGGAGGTATGTTTTGGGTAATTGTCCTGTTAAAAAACAAATGATAGTCGCACTAAACACAAACCTGAAGGGATGGCGTATCTCTGCAGAATGCTGCAGTAGCCTTGCTGCTTAACCTGTTTAGGATAGGGGGCAGTATTTTCACGGCCGGATAAAAAACATACCCGATTTAATCTGGTTATTACTCCTGCCCAGAAACTAGAATATGCATATAATTATTTGATTTGGATAGAAAACTCCCTAAAGTTTCTAAAACTGTTTGAATGGTGTCTGTGAGTATAACAGAACTCATATGGCAGGCCAAAACCTGAGAAGATTTCATACAGGAATTGCCCTCTCTGACCATTTCTTGGCCTTCTATAGCCTCTTTATCGAAAATAGAGGATCTCTGCTGTAACGCTCCCATAGGCTCTCAGAAGGCGCCAGAACGTGGAATGAGATCTCTGCAGTCCCTGGGTGAAAAACAGTAGGGGTTTTGGAAAGTGGTCGTTCTGAGAACAATGACACTGGCGCGCGCGTGCATGTGACGACTCCATTTGACTTCTTTCAGTGTTTGAACGGATACAACGTCTCCCGGTTTAAAATTGATTTTAAACAGCGTTTGACATGCTTCGAAGTACGGTAATGGAATATATAGAATTTTTTTGTCAAGATACGCGCCGGCGCGTCACCCTTCGGATAGTGACTTGAAAGCACAAACAAAACGGAACTATTTGGATATAACTATGGATTATTTGGAACCAAAACAACATTGGGTGTTGAAGTAGAAGTCCTGGGAGTGCATTCTGACGAAGAACAGCAAAGGTAATCCAATTTTTCTTATAGTAAATCTGAGTTTGGTGAGTGCCAAACTTGGTGGTTGTCAAAATAGCCCGGCCATCATGGCTAGCTATCTACTCAGAATATTGCAAAATGTGCTTTCACCGAAAAGCTATTTTAAAATCGGACACCGCGATTGCATAAAGGAGTTCTGTATCTATAATTCTTAAACTAATTGTTTTGTTTTTTGTGAACGTTTATCGTGAGTAATTTAGTAAATTCACCGGACGTTTTCGGTGGGTATGCTAGTTCTGAACGTCACATGCTAATGTACAAAGATGGTTTTTGATATAAATATGAACTTGATTGAACAAAACATGCATGTATTGTATAACATAATGTCCTAGGAGTGTCATCTGATGAAGATCATCAAAGGTTAGTGCTGCATTTAGCTGTGGTTTTGGTTTTTGTGACATTATATGCTAGCTTGAAAAATGGGTGTGTGATTATTTCTCGCTGGGTACTCTCCTGACATAATCTAATGTTTTGCTTTCGTTGTAAAGCCTTTTTGAAATCGGACAATGTGGTTAGATAAAGGAGTCTTGTCTTTAAAATGGTGTAAAATAGTAATATGTTTGAAAAATTGAAGTTTTGGGATTTTTGATGTGTTTGTAATTCGCGCCATGCTCTATCATTGGATATTGGCGAGGCATTCCGCTAGCGGAAAAAAAATAGCTTCCAACACTCTACTCAACAAATTGGATGCAGTCCATCACAGTGCCATCCGTTTTGTCACCAAAGCCCCATAGACAACCCACCACTGCGAGCTGTATGCTCTCGTTGGCTGGTCCACGCTTCATACTCGTCGCCAAACCCACTGGCTCCAGGTCATCTACAAGTCTTTGCTAGGTAAAGCCCTGCCTTATCGCAGCTCACTGGTCACCTTTGCAGCACCCACCCGTAGCACGCACTCCATCAGGTATATCTCACTGGTCACCCCCAAAGCCAATTCCTCCTTTGGCCGCCTTTCCTTCCAGTTCTCTGCTGCCAATGACTGGAACAAACTGCAAAAATCACTGAAGCTGGAGACTCATATCTCCCTCACTAGCTTCATGCACCAGCTGTCAGAGCAGCTCACAGATCACTGCACATGTACATAGCCCATCTGTAACTACCTCATCTGCATACTGTATTTGTTTATTTATCTTGCTCCTTTGCACGCCAGTATCTCTACTTGCACATTCATCTTCTGCACATCTATCACTCCAGTGTTTAATTGGTATATTGTAATTACTTCGCCATCATGGCCCATTTACTGCCTTACCTCCCTTATCTTACCTCATTTGCACACACTGTATATAGACTTTTTCTACTGTATTATTGACTGTATGTTTGTTTATTCCATTTGTAACTGTGTTGTATGTGTCAAACTGCTTTGCTTTATCTTGGCCATGTCACAGTTGTAAATGAGAACTTGTTCTCAACTAGCCTACCTGGTTAAATAAAGATGAAATAAAAATTAGCCAAATACATTTAAACACAGTTTTTCACAATTCCTGACATTTAATCCTAGTAAAAATTCCCTGTCTTGGGTCAGTTAGGATCACCACTTTATTTTAAGAATGTGAAATGTCAGAATAATATTAGAGATAATTATTTATTTCAGCTTTTATTTCTATCATCACATTCCCAGTGGGTCAGAAGTTTACATACACTCAATTATTATTTGGTAGCATTGCCTTTAAATTGTTTAACTTGGGTCAAATGTTTTGCGTAGCCTTCCACAAGCTTCCCACAATAAGTTGGGTGAATTTTGGCCCATTCCTCCTGACAGAACTGGTGTAACTGAGTCAGGTTTGTAGGCCTCCTTTCTCGCTTTTTCAGTTCTGCCCACAAATTTTCTATCGGATTGAGGTCAGAGCTTTGTGATGGCCACTCCAATACCTTGACTTTGTTGTCCTTAAGCCATTTTGCCACAACTTTGGAAGTTTGCTTGGGGTCATTGTCCATTTGGAAGACCCATTTGCGACCAAGCTTTAACTTCCTGACTGATGTCTTGAGATGTTGCTTCAATATATCCACATACTTTTCCTTTATCATGTTGCCATCTATTTTGTGAAGTGCACCAGTCCCTCCTGTAGCAAAACACCCCCACAACATGATGCTGCCACCCCCGTGCTTCACGGTTGGGATGGTGTTCTTCGGCTTGCAAGTCTCCCCCTTTTTTCCTCCAAACATAACGATGGTCATTATGGCCAAACAGTTATATTTTTGTTTCATCAGACCAGAGGATAGCTCTCCAAAAAGCACGATCTTCGTCTCCATGTGCAGTTGCAAACCGTAGTCTGGATTTTTTTAATGGCGGGTTTATAGGAGTGGCTTCTTCCTTGCTGAGCGGCCTTTCAGGTTATGTCGATATAGGACTCGTTTTATTGTGGAGATAGATACTTTTGCACCTGTTTCTTCCAGCATCTTCACAAGGTCCTTTGCTGTTGTTCTGAGATTGATTTACACTTTTTTGACTAGGATTAAATGTCCGAAATTGTGAAAAACTGAGTTTAAATGTAGTTGGCTAAGATGTATGTAAACTTCCAACTTCAACTGTATGTATTAACATTATGTATTCTGAGTGTTTTCTCATGCTATTGTGTATGCAAAGCTTGATTGGGTAAATTCTGCATTTCTTCAGTTTGTGCAAACTGTGGGCAAGAATGAATAATTCCAAAGTCACTGTCACGTCCTGACCAGTATAGAGGATTATTTGGTCAGGGCGTGGCAGAGGTATGTTTGTTTTGTATGGTGTTTTTTTTTTTTGGTTATAGCTTAGAGGGGTGTGTTATTTATGTGTTCCGGGGTTTTGTGGTGTATGTTTTAGTATGAGTAGGTTCTAGATTAAGTTTTCTATGTGCAGGTTTGGTTGCTGGACTCTCAATTGGAGGCAGATGTTTCTAGTTGCCTCTGATTGGGAGTCCTATAAGTAGGTGTGTGTTTTGTTTGTCACTTGTGGGTAGTTGTATGTTAGCACTGCTTTTGTTTAGCCTGTCACACTGTTCCTGTCGGGAGTTTTGTTTGTTTTTTCCTCGTGTTCACATTTAAAAATAAAAGTTGATGAGTACGCAATCCGCTGCATATTGGTCCACTTTGTCCGACAGCGATTTCAACATATCTTCTGATGAAGAGGAATGTGACAGTCGCTCGTTCACTATTTAGAAAATATCCATGTGAACTAATAATAGCATATGATGACAATGGTTTTTATAATTTCTCAGCAAATCATAGCCTAATGGCAGGCAGGAATTTAGCTTTAAGTAGGCCTACAGATATTATATAATTAAACAATTAAAATAATTAAACATGAAGTAGCAAGTTAAGCTACATTGCCATAGACCTAATATGTTGACCTTTAAGTTCTTGGTTAGGCTACAATAAAATGCATGAGCTTTTAGTTAATAGTAGGCTATAGGCCTAATAGATACAAATATAGAAGCGGCTCAGATGTAGCGTAAAGTCTTAATACTAGGTAGCTCTATTGATTGCACATACATGAAAGGGATGTCAATATTTAGACTAATAATCTAACTATAATATAATTAGCAGTTTTAAAAAAAATGTATCCTTGCTTCGCTTGTTTATAACATTGCAAACTTTAGGCTATTTATATTCAACTATCATGTTTTCAGAAGTCACACAGACATATAAACATCTTCCTTCTATGTTTAGAGGAGATTTTCTGTGTGTAAAGTGACATAGGAGGGAAAATGGTGACCTAACGACGCACTGAGCTATTCCAGATTACGAGCGTTTTCATGTGCAACGTTAACAAAGACGGTTTTGGGAAACGGCTCGGAAATTTTAAGATGCTATTACGTAGTTTTGAAGATGCTTTAGGAAACCGGGCCCAGGACAGGAGGACACTCGAGTGTTGAGGCAACATCTGCTAGCTCAGTAAATTGTGCCCAGAGCAGGTAGGCACAGACAGTGGAAGGGGAACTTGCTCTGTGAGATTGAGTGCTAAGGAGTAATCTATTAAATTGAGTCATTACCATAACTTCAGAGGGAGAGTTGTGTGTTCAGCCCTAATTGACTAGCTGTCTGCATCTCCCTGTGAAGACTGTCCAGGCCCGTACTCCCCTGCACCCCAAGCATGTCATGTCATTTCAGCTTCTTAGACGTTCATAGTAATGATGGGTAATTGAGTTTGGAGGTCACCACAGATATTCACTTCATAACAGCCAAAGATGTTAGTATGATGTGAAATGATGTGTGACTCAATAGAAGTAAAAATGCTATTCACATGCAAGCATGTTTTCAAAGGTTGACTTTAGCCAAGCTATTGTAGATTTTTCCAGATCTGATACACCAGTTAGTGGTTATAAACTCTGGTCCTGGAGAGCTACAGGGAGTAGCTCAGCACCTACACAATTAAACCAATGCATTACAATCAAGATAACAAATGTAAAATCTAGTGTGTATGTAAAATGTATATAGGTTCAGAACTTTTGTGAAACAGCACAGTTAAAAATATATGACAAATGGAAATCAAACTGGATCAGAAATAGAGGGGAGAGGTCTAGGGTAGAGGAAGGACAGGACTAAAAACAAACAAAATATAACTATTGTAAAATAGATTGTGTCTGTAAAATGTATATACACTGCTCAAAAAAATAAAGGGAACACTTAAACAACACAATGTAACTCCAAGTCAATCACACTTCTGTGAAATCAAACTGTCCACTTAGGAAGCAACACTAATTAACAATAAATTTCACATGCTGTTGTGCAAATCGAATAGACAACGGGTGTAAATTATAGGCAATTAGCAAGACACCCCCAATAAAGGAGTGGTTCTGCAGGTGGTAACCACAGACCACTTCTCAGTTCCTATGCTTCCTGGCTGATGTTTTGGTCACTTTTGAATGCTGGCAGTGCTTTCACTCCAGTGGTAGCATGAGACGGAGTCTACAACCCACACAAGTGACTCAGGTAGTGCAGCTCATCCAGGATGGCACATCAATGTGAGCTGTGGCAAGAAGGTTTGCTGTGTCTGTCAGCGATGTGTCCAGAGCATGGAGGCGCTACCAGGAGACAGGCCAGTACATCAGGAGACGTGGAGGAGGCCGTAGGAGGGCAACAACCCAGTAGCAGGACCGCTACCTCCGCCTTTGTGCAAGGACGAGCAGGAGGAGCACTGCCAGAGCCCTGCAAAATGACCTCCAGCAGGCCACAAATGTGCATGTGTCTGGTCAAACGGTCAGAAACAGACTCCATGAGGCTGGTATGAGGGCCCGACGTCCACAGGTGGGGGTTGTGCTTACAGCCCAACACCGTGCA
>NC_138299.1:66052500-66190000 GCF_965601325.2 Salmo salar
TCTGACTAGGGACTAAATCAAGATTTGGCACATTACTGTGTTGTTATCAATCATAAAATATATTGAGGCAAAACTTAGAGACAGTAGGCTAGTCTACATTTAGCAAAAATGGAGCTCAATTTAATGAATATGAAATGGATTTCAATATGATTTAAATATATAGGTCTATGTACCCTATACTGTATTTATCTGTGTAATGCAGTCATCTCAGTTTTCATTTGATTCATCTTTTTATCCTTCACTTGTTTGTAATGATGGTATTTTTTAACTATGTATTTGTAGTCAACTTTGTTCTGAAGTTATCGGCAATCACAAAGAGACAGATAAACATCTTGATTGTGTGTTTAGTGGAGATCTTCTGTAGCTATATAAACTACAAAAAAAGCCCCAAAGGAGACACTTGGCTGTTCTACGAGTGGTCCGAGGCAGTCGGTAAATAAAGCATTTAAGTGCAACTTTGGGAACAATGGTTTTGGTAAACCGCTTACAGATTTTTACCAATGCTCCTACAAAAGGTTCTAACGATGAACTTAGCCTTAAGATGCTTTTGGGAAATCAGGCCCTGGGTTGTGCAGAGAAAGCCTGAGGACTTAACTTTTGGTTGAAGATGCACTGGCGCGTCTTTTCACTTGTGTGCTCTCCAAACTCACACTAGTTGAGTCGTTTGTTTTCACAATGAACATATTTGTGGTTGCTTTCACAAGTTAAAGAATATGTGTTAAATCCATATGCACTATAATAGTTGCTAGCGTTTCACCATTCCCTTACCGTTTATTGCAACATTGAAGGCATTTCTGATTTATGTTTGATACAGGCTACATTGTTACATTTTCATTTGCCTTTTCTTACCATCCTGAGTGGACGCGATGTTTATAGTGCACATGAGCGTTCGCAACACTCACAAGGTGGAAGTTGTTAAGATAATTTTATTTTGGTAAGATGTATTTGTTTGCTGTTTAGTCCTGGGAGCTTCTCAGTCTGTCTTGTCACTGTGAACATGTGCGATTTGATTCAGCGCACATAGATGTATGCTCCTGGCCTGTGTGCCAGAATAGGTGTGGCCAAATGTATTTAAGTGCCCATTTGGGTATGCTATCCTCATTTGGGTTTTGGTAATTGTTAGGGGAGGCTGTATTCGAGCCTGGTAGACTCATCTTGTTGGTAAAGACAGGTTTTGCGTGCTTATAGGGTTTTTGCTTTTGAAGACTACATTTTGTGTGCTGACAATTTAATAAAGTCAGCTGTTTTTATTGTAAATGTGTCACCATCACCAGCACTGTGCAATGAAAACCAACCACTTTTGTACGTAAACCTGCATCCCTCCATCTGAATCTTTGTCCTTATGACTGCTACAAGGCTTTTACGAAAAGTGGATTTGTCACTGTTTGCAAGCTGCAGCTAGCTGTAAGCCACCACCCGTTCCCTGCGCTGCCCTGAGTATGTGTCACTTATCTATACTGAACAAAAATATAAATGCAACATGCGACAATTTTAACGATTTTACTGAGTTACAGTTCATATAAGGAAATCGGTCAATTGAAATGAATTCATTAGGCCCTAATCTATAGATTTCACATGACTGGGCAGGGGCGCAGCCAGGGGGAGCTAGGCCCTGCGAATTTTAATTAGTTTTCCCCCACAAAAGTGCTTTATTACAGAGAGAAATACTCCTCAGTTTCAACAGCTGTCTGGGTGGCTGGTCTCAGACGATCCCGCAGGTGAAGAAGCCTGAGGTAGAGATCCTGGGCTGGCATGGTTACACGTGGTCTGTGGTTGTGAGGCCGGTTGGATGTACTGCCAAATTCTCTAAAATGACGTTGGAGGTGGCTTATGGTAGAGAAATCAACATTTAATTGTCTGGCAACAGTTCTCGTGAACATTCCTTCAGTCAGCATGCCAATTGCACGCTCCCTCAAAACTTGAGACATCTGTGGCATTGTGTTGTGTTACAAAACTGCACATGTTAGAGTGGACTTCTATTGTCCCTAGCACAAAGTGCACCTGTGTTAATGATCATGCTGTTTAATCAGTTTCTTGATATGCCAGACCAGGCAGGTGGATTATTCTGGCAAAGGAGAATTGCTCACTAGCCGGGATGTAAACACATTTGTGCACACCATTTGAGATAAATAAGCTTTGTGTGCATATGGAATATTTGTGGGATCTTTTATTTCAGCTCATGATACATGCAACCAACATTTTACATTTTGCGTTTATATTTTTGTTCAATACTGCACAGGCTGATTCCTGCTCGGAATTGAATTCCCCTATGGCACAGAGGGAAAGCTTAGTCTGTCTAATGTTTTTTTAAAGTAGCACCTGAAGCTATGTTAAGGATGGTGGGAACCCACCAATTGAATCCTAAACAGGAAATAGCCTCAAGTGAGAGTCAATGTGTCTCTCTGCCAACCAACCTCCCCTAACTCATACGTACATGCACACATAAATGCACACTTGGATATGACCCAAATATGCATGTCCCTGTAAAGTATGTGAAGTCTCAAAATTACACCAGAGCATACTATATCTGGGTATCAACCATTGTATACCATTGTATACAATCACCCTTTACACATATTATCTTTGTCTGTGGCAGATTGGCAAACATCCTCTCTCTGTCTCTGTCTCCCTCTTTCTCTAAATAAAGAACAATGTTATGGCAGCATGTGACATCTGTTGGGGCATCTATAACAGTCGAAAGACAGTTTTATGACAATAACAAATGTGCTACTACCATAACATAGCAGCAGAGTGAGGGTCAACATCAAAATGACAATATTTGCTATCTAAGAACACGAAACAGACACTTTTGGAAACGTGTCTTATATTTTCTCAATTTGCATCCTTGCCATTACACCTGAGATTAAAAATAATAATAATAATAATTTGGTCTGTTCTTTGATCTCTCAACTGGTGATGCTCATCGGGGGAATCTCATTTTTATCTTATCTTCCTTATTTATTTTTCACAATTTAACTCCACATCAGTAATCAAGTGTACCGAACGTGGATAGTATGACACATAGCTAGATGAGCAGAACCTAGCTGAGCTTCTCTCCTCAGCCAACTGTAGGCTGATCGTGCTCTTGTTTCGTGTAGCAGTGTGGCCATGAGGTGGCTCGAGGGGACCACTGAGGTTGAGTGAGGCATTGTGGGATTCCTTTGGGTCTGGGGGTCAGGGGCTATTCCGGCAGCTGCTCTGAAGCAGCACAAAAAACAGAAGACTTCAGTCCCTGACAACACCCACCCTCTCCCGTCCCTGTTTTATTTCCCTCAGTCTGTCGGGTATGTGCTATGTATTGGTTGGTTGTTTGGGTGGGGGAAGGAGGGTGTCAGGTTGAGAGGGAGGGTCTGCTATAGATGGCTTCACATGAAGAAGAAAACACCTCTATGGTAGATGTCCCTTGATTTCCTCCAATTACTTTAAACTGATTCTGCATATTAAACGAGAAGTAAAACCTCAGGAAACACATTGCCATTTCATTCCATTTTGCACATGAAACATAGATAAAACAATGATTTTCCAAAGCAAAGGCGTAAAGCAAGACCAGACCACACTATGTGGTTGTATGCACAGGCAATATTTAATTTAAAAAAAGACAATACTGTATTCAAAGCCACATTGATTCTCATCAAGCAAACCATGCATCCTTTACGCATAGGACCACAACACTGAAGCTTGTAGAGATGCTGTTAGACTACTCATTCAAGGGTTTTTCTTATTTTTTTCTATTTTCTACATTGTAGAATAATAGTGAAGACATCAAAACTATGAAATAACATATGGAATCATGTAGTAACCACAAAAGTGTTAAACAAATCAAAATATATTTTAGATTTTAGATTCTTCAAAGTAGCCACCCTTTGCCTTGATAACAGCTTTGCACACTCTTGGCATTCGCTCAACCAGCTACATGAGGAATGCTTTTCCAACAGTCTTGAAGGAGTTCCCACATATGCTGAGCACTTGTTGGCTGCTTTTCCTTCACTCTGCAGTCCAACTCATCCTAAACCATCTCAATTGGGTTGAGGTCGGGTGATTGTGGAGGCCAGGTCATCTGATGCAGCACTCCATCACTCTCCTTCTTGGTCAAACAGCCTGGAGGTGTGTTGGGTCATTGTCCTATTGAAAATCAAATAATAGTCCCACTAAATGCAAACCATATGGGATGGTGCATCGCTGCAGAATGCTGTGGTATCAATGCTGGTTAAGTGTTCTTTGAATTCTAAATAAATCACTGACAATGTCACCAGCAAAGCACCCCCACACCATCACATCTCCTCCTCCATGCTTCACGGTGGGTACCACACATGCAGAGATCATCCGTTCACCTACTCTGCGTCTCACAAAGACATGGTGTTTGGAAACAAATCTCAAATTTGGACTTCACTGGTCTAATGTGTATTGCTCATGTATCTTCACCCAAGCAAGTCTCTCCTCCTTATTGGTAACCTTTAATAGTGGTTTCTTTACAGCAATTCAATCATGAAGACCTGATTCATCAGTCTCCTCTGAACAGTTGATGTTGAGATGCGTCTGTTACTTGAACTCTGCAGCATTTATTTGGGCAGCAATTTCTGAGGCTGGTAACTCTAATAAACTTGTCCTCTGCAGCAGAGGTAACTCTGGGTCTTCCTTTCCTGTGTCGGTCCTCATGAGAGCCAGTTTCATCATAGCGCTTGATGGTTTTTGTGACTGCACAAATTTTACAGATTGACTGACCTTCATGTCTTAAAGTAATGATGGACTGTCGTTTCTCTTTGCTTATTTGCGCTATTCTTGCCATAATATGTACTTGGTCTGTTACCAAACATGGCTATCTTCTGTATACCACACCTACCTAGTCACAACACAACTGATTGGCTCAAACACATTAAGAAGGAAAGACATTCCAAAAATGTACTTTTATCAAGACACACCTATTAATTGAAATGCATTCCAGGTGACTACCTCATGTAGCTGGTTGAGAGAATGCCAAGATTGTGCAAATCTGTCATCAAGGCAAAGGGTGGCTACTTTGAAGAATCTCAAATATAAAATATATTTTGATTTGTTTTACACTTTTTTGTTTACTACAGGATTCCATATGTACTATTTCGTAATGTTGATGTCTACACTATTATTCCACAATGTAGAAAATAGTAAAAACAAAGAAACTCTGGAATAAGTAAGTGTGTCCAAACTTTTGACTGGTACTGTATATAAAATTACCTTTCATTCATATACCAACAAATAGGTTTTGTCCAAGCAGCACTCTCTTTAATGATGTCTTGGCATGTTGGTATGTTAGCTACTACTGCTGTATAGAAAGACTGTTTCATCCAATGAGCCAGGTTGCCAGGGAAACCAAACACTTTCCCTGTTTGCTTGCGCTGAATGTCACACATACTGTAAGTAATGTGTGTGAAAGCTTACTTCTTCAGTGTTGTCTGTTAATTTGTGCATATAAAAGGATGGAACAACAACAACATTACATACACAAGGAAAAGGGATAATGTATGGACATATGGGGAGACATTCCATTTAATTTATAGAAAGGCATACTGTGGACAACGTGACACTTGCACCCTGATGTTGACTGATTTCTGGCGTTCTGGGTTTGAGACAATATCTGTTGTCCAACGATTTAGCAGTGTTGATTATAACAATAAATTGGTTTGAAAGAATAAGAAACGGTATCCCATTGTTAACCTATATGTCCTGTGTTACACTTCTTTCTGTCGATTCTACCCAAAATAACCCCAAAGCCTTATTGGATATGATTGCAGTTACATTCAGGGCACATTGTCTCAATTATACCTGCTCAAATTGGTTTATCATGCATGCATGATGTAGCATTCTCATTTCATTGCTATGGTGCTGTAAAGACACCAACAACATATAATTGGTCAAACCATTTAACACACATATAATATATTATTTTCATGCACTAATGCTCAGAATAGATCACAACACATGGCTAGACACAAATTAAATCGTATGTTAATTCCAAAGGCCAATTTTCCCTTTGTCACCATGGCTACCATAGAGCTATACTAATCAAGTTATTATGATGTTGTATCGTTACTGAAAGTTGATTGCGCCATCGTGCATCAGTCATTCCACTTGTTGCGCTTTGGGTAATTTGAAGAACAACACCACCGATGTCAGGGAATGTTCAGGTGCGTAAGCCTTACAGAAAGACAAAGGAAACTTCAGTCTACTCATCTATCAATGGAGAGCTAGTCAGGCACCACGTTGCTATGGTAACAGTGGCGCAGACTTGGCTGTGTCGAGCTACTAAAACACTGTGAAATGGGTCGTATATGTCTCTGATATCAGATTTTTGTTGACTCCCTTTCCTACAGTACAAATACTGTATCACCCATCAACTTTACGTTACAGCAAACCATACATGCATGTGTTTTGGGTTAGTACAGGTGGATATAGTTTGACACTAACGTTTCAAGGACCAAATGAAAACCCTGAAGAAGGGTAACATCCATCCTTCAGGTCCCACTGCATTGATAAACAACATAAACAACAACTGGAATTGAAGTGTGAGAAGAAGCATGCTTCGAGGGCTGTCCTCTACCCCCTCTAACCAAGCCTTTACATGCATGCCCTGTCTGCCACCGCAACTGTGGTCAGTCGTACTAGAAGCCTTTTATTAGCTGGAACACATTTACTTCTAGAGGCGAGCGGAAATCGAACTGTCAGATAATTTATGCATCTCCCCCCACTCTCTCTCCTACTCCCAGTCACTGCTTAGCCACAGAAGGAGAATAAATAGGTCTTATAATAAATAGACGTAGGTGGGGGCGGTCAACTCTGAGAATGAAAGTACTGTAAAGCACTCGATCTCATTGTACTGGTCTGTGTGACATATCTACAAGCTTCTACATGTTTCTGAAGTCTCAAATGGAGGAAATCTACAGTACCTCTTCAAGAACAGAACACACACACACACACACAACCAGCCACCCTTTCTTCCCCTCGCAGCAGGTGCAATCAGAAATCTTTCCCCGCAACTAGTGACAGATACAACAGAGTTACCGCCTACCTACGGCATTGCAGGGTTCCACAGGAAAAAAACACCCAAGGTCTCTTTAATTGAATAGGATTGAATATCACTGTCAAGTACAAGGGGAGGGGAGCAGAGTGCTGGTTAGCTAAGCATATCGTGACAGAGGAGACCCCCCCCCCCCCCCCTATCGATTAGACCCCTTATGGTGGTTTCGGATAGGTATGAATCATCCTGTCTCCTTTAATGGATCTTGGTTGCTCGGCTGCACACAGATACCTTGTCTATCTCATATGTGGCATAACGTAAGCCTGTTTTAATAGGTTGCTTGAATAGAGAATAACACAATT
Source organism: Salmo salar (assembly GCF_965601325.2). NCBI lineage: Eukaryota > Metazoa > Chordata > Actinopteri > Salmoniformes > Salmonidae > Salmo > Salmo salar. The sequence continues at coordinate 66,059,854 of NC_138299.1, forward strand.
CTCACAATTATTTTCTATGTGTGGCTGGGTTTCCATTGCCCAACTTCTCTGCCCATCATGATCTTTCACTCTGCGCTCTCTTACGCATGCACACACACACACACGTCATGTTTTTTGATGAGAACAGTTAGGGGAGAGTGGGCTAAGTTGAGTCATTTTTTACATTCATCATTACTCCGTCAAGGGAAATATATTTAAATATCTTTGTTAGAAATAATAATATATTTCAAGATGTTGTGTATAATCAGAATTCATGTAAACATTGAAGTTTTTAAAACATAGCTTGTCCAAAAAAAAGTGGTCTCTTTGCACCTCTTAAGCCTACAAATTTCTTCACTGAATGAAATATTACCACTACCTTTTGTCTTTTAATAATTTTAAGCATATTTTAACACAGGCTTAACACCTAATAACATTGTAATATTTTTTTGTGTGTTTTTTTTTTTTACACTTTTAACATAGGCCAGGCCCTGTTACCTCATATCCCAGCGACAATGGCTTGCATTATGCCTGGAAAGAAAACAATTCTATTTGATCAACTTGCCATTGGCTCAACTTACCCCAAGGCAAACATTTTGACTATATTAGCCCACACAGCTAAAAATATGCACTTTCATGCTAAGTTTAGGGCCTCATAATGAAGATTATAGAGACCCCAACTTTGGTTTAGACACAAGCATCATGAAACCTCTAACACAAATTAATTTGACTTGGTGAAAATCAGTTTTTTGGACCCAACTTGCTTACCACTTTTTCCATGTGGTTTCTTCCTTCACAGACTCCATGAATCGAGGACATCTTCCAAAATATACTGCTCAAAAAAATAAAGGGAACACTTAAACAACACATCCTAGATCTGAATGAAAGAAATAATCTTATTAAATACTTTTTTCTTTACATAGTTGAATGTGCTGACAACAAAATCACAAAAAAATAATCAATGGAAATCCAATTTATCAACCCATGGAGGTCTGGATTTGGAGTCACAATCAAAATTAAAGTGGAAAACCACACTACAGGCTGATCCAACTTTGATGTAATGTCCTTCGCCTGTTATGGCTAGGGGGCAGTATTTTCACGGCTGGATAAAAAACGTACCCAATTTAATCTGGTTACTACTCCTGCCCAGTAACTAGAATATGCATATAATTATTGGCTTTGGATAGAAAACACTCCAAAGTTTCTAAAACTGTTTGAATGGTGTCTGTGAGTATAACAGAACTCAAATGGCAGGTCAAAACCTGAGAGATTCCTTTACAGGAAGTGGCCTGTCTGACCATTTCTTGAACTTCTTTGCCATCTCTATCTTTTACAAAGGATCTCTGCTCTAACGTGACACTTCCTACGTCTTCCATGGGCGCTCAGAGCCCGGGAAAAAACAGAATGTCGTCATCCCAGCCCCAGGCTGAAACACATTATCGCCTTTCTCAAGTGGCCGATCAAGGGACTGTGGGCTTAGGCGCGTGCACTGGCCGCCCCCGTCTTTGTGATTTTTCCTCTGTTTGCCGAAAAGGAGATTCCCGGTCGGAATATTATCCCTTTCTACGAGATAAATTGCATAAAAATTGATTTTAAACAGCGGTTGACATGCTTCGAAGTACGGTAATGGAATATTTAGATTTTTTTTGTCACGAATTGCGCCATGCGCACGACCCTGATTTACCATTTCGGATAGTGTCTGGGACGCACGAACAAAACGCCGCTATTCGGATATAACGATGGATTATTTTGGACCAAACCAACATTTGTTATTGAAGTAGCAGTCCTGGGAGTGCATTCTGACGAAGACAACAAAAGGTAATCAAACTTTTATAATAGTAAATCTGATATTGGTGAGTGCTAAACTTGCCGGGTGTCTAAATAGCTAGCCCGTGATGGCTGGGCTATGTACTTAGAATATTGCAAAATGTGCTTTCACCAAAAAGCTATTTTAAAATCGGACATATCGAGTGCATAGAGGAGTTCTGTATGTATAATTCTTAAAATAATTGTTATGCTTTTTGTGAACGTTTATCGTGAGTAATTTAGTAAATTGTTAGCAAATTCCCCGGAAGTTTGCGGGGGGTATGCTAGTTCTGAACGTCACATGCTAATGTAAAAAGCTGTTTTTTGATATAAATATGAACTTGATTGAACAAAACATGCATGTATTGTATAACATAATGTCCTAGGTGTGTCATCTGATGAAGATCATCAAAGGTTAGTGCTGCATTTAGCTGTCTTCTGGGTTTATGTGACATTATATGCTAGCTTGAAAAAATGGGTGTCTGATTATTTCTGGCTTGGTACTCTGCTGACATAATCTAATGTTTTGCTTTTGCTGTAAAGCCTTTTTGAAATCGGACAGTGTGGTTAGATAAAGGAGAGTCTTGTCTTTAAAATGCTGTGAAATAGTCATATGTTTGAAAAATGGAAGTTTTTGTATTTTTGAGGAATTTGTAATTCGCGCCACGCCTATCATTGGATATTGGAGCAGGTGTTCCGCTAGCGGAACGTCTAGATGTAATAGGTTAAAACAAGTCAAAATGAAGCTCAGTAGTGTGTGTGGCCTCCACGTGCCTGTATGACCTCCCTACAATGCCTCGGCATGCTCCTGATGAGGTGGCGGATGGTCTCCTGAGGGATCTCCTCCCAGACCTGGACTAAAGCATCCGCCAACTCCTGGACAGTCTGTGGTGCAACGTGTCGTTGGTGGATGGAGCGAGAAATGGTGTCCCAGATGTGCTCAATTGGATTCAGGTCTGGGGAACGGGCGGGCCAGTCCATAGCATCAATGCCTTCTTCTTGCAGGAACTGCTGACACACTCCAGCCACATGAGGTCTAGCATTGTCTTGCATTAGGAGGAACCCAGGGCCAACCGCACCAGCATATGGTCTCACAAGGGGTCTGAGGATCTCATCTCGGTACCTAATGGCAGTCAGGCTACGTCTGGCGAGCACATGGAGGGCTGTGCGGCCCCCCAAAGAAATGCCACCCCACACCATGACTGACCCACCGCCAAACCGGTCATGCTGGAGGATGTTGCAGGCAGCAGAACGTTCTCCACGGCGTCTCCAGACTCTGTCACGTCTGTCACATGTGCCCAGTGTGAACCTGCTTTCATCTGTGAAGAGCACAGGGCGCCAGTGGCGAATTTGCCAATCTTGGTGTTCTCTGGCAAATGCTGGGCTGTAAGCACAACCCCCACCTGTGGACGTCGGGCCCTCATACCACCCTCATGGAGTCTGTTTCTGACCGTTTGAGCAGACACATGCACATTTGTGGCCTGCTGGAGGTCATTTTGCAGTGCTCTGGCAGTGCTTCTCCTGCTCCTCCTTGCACAAAGGCGGAGGTAGCGGTCCTGCTGCTGGGTTGTTGCCCTCCTACGGCCTCCTCCACGTCTCCTTCATGTACTGGCCTGTCTCCTGGTAGCGCCTCCATGCTCTGGGCACTACGCTGACAGACACAGCAAACCTTCTTGCCACAGCTCGCATTGATGTGCCATCCTGGATGAGCTGCACTACCTGAGCCACTTGTGTGGGTTGTAGACTCCGTCTCATGCTACCACTAGAGTGAAAGCACCGCCAGCATTCAAAAGTGACCAAAACATCAGCCAGGAAGCATAGGAACTGAGAAGTGGTCTGTGGTCCCCACCTGCAGAACCACTCCTTTATTGGGGGTGTCTTGCTAATTGCCTATAATTTCCACCTGTTGTCTATTCCATTTGCACAACAGCAGGTGAAATTTATTGTCAATCAGTGTTGCTTCCTAAGTGGACAGTTTGATTTCCCAGAAGTGTGATTGACTTGGAGTTACATTGTGTTGTTTAAGTGTTCCCTTTATTTTTTTGAGCAGTGTATTTGTTGAAATTACACATTTTGTGTATGGTTTCCTAGAAACAAGGGTGGCTAAACATACCCCTTTGGCTCCACTTACCCCACTCTCCCCTAATAAGAAATAAACCTACAACAGCGTCCCGATTCAAAGCGAAAAATTCCTCTCCATCAGAGGGGTAGTGAGCTCGGCATCCAGTGTTGCTAATGAATGCACCCCTACAGCAAATATCCCGATTAGAACAAACAGAATAAATCATATGCGTTTTCCAAATTGATCCAGCATCAAATTGACTATACAAATATTGTGATATTGGCGCTCCTGAATGGGGCAGCAGTCTAAGGCACTGCCTCTCAGTGCAAGAGGCGTTACTGCAGTCCCTGGTTCAAATCCAGGCTTCATCACATCCGGCCATTGTTGGGAGTCCCATATGGCAGTGCATAATTCACCCAGTGTCGTCCGGGTTTGGCCAGAGTAGGCCCGTCATTGTAAATAAGAATTTGTTCTTCAACGACTTGCCTAGTTAAATAAATATGACATTTAAAATATATCAAGACACTCTGTGGACATGGATTTATGGCTTGTTTAACACCTTCATTTCCACACCTTTTTAATGGAGTACTAAGGATTTCACTGCATTTAACGTCTTCCAAATTCTGAGCTAAATGGTGACCAGTGCATATTAAGGGGTAAAACCAGACAGAGAATTATGATGCATAATGAATATGCTGTTGCTGAACCCATAGCTATAGAATATATTTCTATGACTGAACCCACTTATGGAATGCATTGTATTACATATAAGTTGCTCTGAACACAAACATCTACCAACTGACTAAAATAAATATACGGCCTATGATCTGTCCACCACACTTGTACCTCTGTAGCCTGTAGCCTACAAATGTGACAGAATTGGAACAGGTGAAGTGGGCAATATTAACCTGGTACTAGATTTGCTTGTGCCATCTTGCCAACTGGGACTAGGCAGGACAACGTGTCGAGCATTGTTTTTACCTTGTGTTGTAGATGCTGTTCTGAAGTGTAGCTATTTATTATAATGAGAATAAGTCTCAGATGTCAAGGACTGATGGTACATAATCATAATGGTGCTCCATCTCTGCCATCTCCTTGGAAAAGAAGTGCTCTGCCTTCAGAATCTCGATTGGAACAGGGACTGTGAGTAAATAGTTGTCGCTACAGTGCCTTCTGCCCTCGGGTGTACCGTAGCCTACCTACAGTTTGATAAAGGATGAACGATAATGGATGTGCGTAGGAGCCAGGAGTGTTTTTTTTTTTAATCAGGTCCTAGATCAGATTAAAGATCATCTTTATTTGAATGAACACATCAAGATCGCTCCTGTTGATGTGGTGCTGAACTAGGAATAGGATGAAGTTGACGCTGATCTGTGACTTTAACTTGAGCTACAAGTTATTACAGAACACGGCTGAGTCCTCTCACTAGTTGAACATATAGTAGCAGCCTACAAATGCAAGAAAGCAATAACATCAAGCTCATTATTGCTTTGCTAATCTAACTTTCTTTGACGGACAAGTTACATACAGTGTATGCACTGTGACTCCATATAGAGCACATCAACGTGAATAGACTTGACCTCGCTGCCTCGGATGCAGTGAGCGGGCTAAGCAATGTGATATGAGACAAGAGGAGACGACTTAGACTAGACTTGAAGTCTTTGAACAAGTGTGTAATTGATATTTCAGCTCTGTGTAGTTTAAAAAGACAAGCCACTTACAGTATGTGTGGATGGAGGATTATTAAAAGGAGAGGAGTTTGTGTGCCAAATGGCACCCTATTTCCTATGTAGTGCACTACTTTTGGCCAGGGTCCATAGGGCTCTAGTGCACTACATAGGGAATAGGGTGCCATTTTGAATGCATTCCAGGTTAAGGAGAGTATTCAGGGCAGGCTAATGTCCACAGAGGGCTGTCTAGCCTCGATTTATGAAAGGCCCAACTTCCTAGCCTACTTAATAATAGGGCGTTGGGCCTCCACAACCCAGAACAGCTTCAATACACCATGGCATAGATTCTACAAGAGTCTGGAACTCTATTGGAGGGATGCAACCCCATTCTTCAACAAGGAATTTCATAATTTGGTGTTTTGTTGATGGTGGTGGAAAACGCTGTTGCAGGCGCAGCTCCAGAATATGTTCAATTGGTTTGAGATCTTGTGACTGAGATGACCATGGCATATGGTTTATATCATTTTCATGCTCATCAAACCATTCAATGACCACTCGTGCCTTGTGGATGGGGGCATTGTCATCCTATGGGGGCATTTTTATTGTTTTTATGTCACCATTATTTTACCAGGTAAGTGGACTGAGAACACATTCTCACTTACAGAATTGACCTGGGGAATAGTTACAGAGGGGAGAAGAGGGGATGAATGAGCCAATTGGAAGCCATGGTAGACAAAATAATGACCTGCCCAGCATTTCTAATACATGACCCTAAGCATGATGGGATGTTAATTACTTAATTGTGTGGAAGCACCTGCTTTCAATAGACTTTGTAGCCCTCATTTACTCAAGTGTTTCTACACTGAACAAAAATCTAAATGCAACATGTAAAGTGTTGGTCCCATGTTTCATGAACTAAAACAATAGTTCCAGTAAATGATCCATACGCACAAAAAGCGTATTTCTCTTTAGTTTTGTGCACAAATTTGTTTACATCCCTTTCAGTGAGCATTTCTAATTTTCCAAGATAATCCATCCACCTGACAGGTGTGGTTTATCAAGAAGCTGATTAAACAGCATGATCATTACACAGGTGCACCTTGTGCTGGGGACAATAAAAGGCCACTCTAAAATGTGCAGTTTTGTCACACAATACAATACCACAGATTTTTCAAGTTTTAAGGGAGCGTGCAATTGGCATGCTGACTGCAGGAATGTCCACCAGAGCTGTTGCCAGAGTTGAATGTTCATTTCTCTACCAACGTCGTTTTAGAGAATTTGGCAGAACGTCCAACCGGCCTCACAACCACAGACTTCGTCTGGTGGCGATGGGGTTATGGTATGGGCAGGCATACGCTACTGACAATGAATACAATTTAATTTTATCAATGGCAATTTTTATGTATAGAGATAATGTGACGAGATCCTGAGGGCCAACTGTATTCCCAGTCATGTGAAATCCATAGATTAGGGGCTAATTCATTTATTTCAATTGATTGATTTTCTTATATGAACTGTAACTCAGTAAAATCTTTGAAATTGTTGCACTTTGCATTTATATTTTTGTTCAGTATATTATTTTGGCAGTTACCTGTACATCATAACGAGGTCAGATGCAGGTAAATGTAGGAAATTACAATACGATGAGTCAACCGGACAGATAAGGGACTTTTGATGGGTTAAATCAACAATTTCTCACATGCAACATTGTATCTCTTCTAGGAGTCCCCAGAGAGGGAGTGTGGATTCTTTTGAAAGAGGTCACACACAGTGGCCTTCTCCATCCACTCTCCTGGAGTTGGCAGCAGATCCAGAATGTACCAAATGCACTCGATGATGGCGCAATGTAGCTACGGCAGGTGTAGGTTCTCCTGGCATTGCTTTCATACATCGTAGACGTACCACTCTGGCCCAACACGACTTTCTTGAATAAAATTGTACAAGCTCTTGTTTTTTCTTATGGTCACTATAAAAGCCTAGCCAACAATATCCCAGTAAAGGAATTATTATCTGATTCATTGCATAACCTGTACAAAATTGTGTGACATTTTCTCAATCTACTTCATTATGAATCAGCTTATCCCACAAGGCATACTTGTAAGGGAAGCTTATGCCTTCAATTTGGCCTGGATTCTACTGTACTTTGGGCTACTATACAGCTTGGTGATTTAGCTAATCAGAGTGCATTTCATCTCAGGGATATCATTCGTTCTATTCATGAAACATGTCCCATTGACTGGTTACATTAGGTGAAACAATGTACAGCAAAATTATCAATCTAATTTTAATATGGCTTCTATAAATGTCTCTGTGCCCAGTTTTAATGGTGCTTTCTCATCTGAAAATGTATGTTTTAAATATGAAGGGAATTACTCTAATGCCTTCTAATGTATAGTGTCATCTATTGGATTAAAAGAGTAGCATATACAGTCAAATGCTTGAGAAGAGCCACTCACTCTCTAATAATATATGTTCACATACAGGAAACACTATTTTACATGTTTTATATATATATCTGTATTGTATTGCTAAATGTGCTACCAATTATTATGAGTGTTTTTTAACATTGGTTTACATGAGTTTGAATTGGTCCATTGACCAATTCGTTCACTAAAGGCAAGGTTATCACATATCTATCACAGGAGGCTGGGGCAGGGAGGACGGCTAATAATGGCTGGAATGGAGTGAATGGAATGGTATCAAACACATGGAACCATGTCCTTGATACCATTCCATTCCAGCCATTACTAGGAGCCCGTCCATCCCAACTAAGGTGCAACCAGCCACCTGTGAGATCTATTGTCCCTATTTTTTCAAATAAATGATGACACCTATCAATAATAGGCTACAGTAGGCCTATGTCCAAAGAACATGCTTTCAGCATTTTCCCTACCGAAGAGTTTAGAAATAATTATCCTAAAAGTTACAACTTTTTTAAAGTGCATATGTGCATAATAAGTGAGGCAAATGTGTAAGTTACAATGATTCCATCTGCTTCTTATTTACAGTAGACTACTTACTGAATGAAGCCATATGTAACCCTACTGCATAAGAACAACGTCTGACGTAACAGTTATGGGGATTGATGTTGTAGCTTAGAACCCAAGCGGTGACTGACACGTCGCTGTTCTCTTGATCCAGCGTCATCAGGCATCTGACGCGTTGAGGTTCTTCAACACAACAAGCTTTTATATGGAAAGTGTGGAAACGGTGATTATAATCAATGCACATGGTCTAAAAATATCCTTGAGTTTTGATATAATATACCTCAGAGACGTTTTTCCAAACGAACTGTCGCTTGGCAACAGCTAGATGAAATGGGGAGCCCACCCATTTTAGAGCGGCGCTCATTAATAGCTCAGTGAACAGATCAAATCGAACCTATTCTTTTAAGTATTAAATATTGTCAGTTTATATATATATATATATATATTGTTTCAGTTGATTGTTCTATATATATATATATATATATATATATATATATATATATATATATATAGAACAATCAACTGAAACAATATATATATATATATATATATATATATATATATATATATAAATTGCGTTGAAGAACCTAATAACATAACGAATGTGGGCCAAGAAGTGGTAGGCAATAGGCTGGTCCAGAAGGCTATAATCTCCTCTCAATGCCCAGAGGGAATAAACCTTAATGATTTAATTATTACACTTAGCCTATCTTTCTCATCCACAGAACTACATGTAATGCATAGGCTACCTAATATAGATTAGTTCCTTTACTAAATACGCTTAATAAATGCCTATTAAATATGTTGAACAATAAACTCATTAACGGGCGTGAATGTATTTTAACCTAGGTTATGTCTATCATAGAGATGAAAAGCTATTGCAAATAGTGACAATAATTGACAAAAGATAATACAACTGTCTTGAATTTGATTAAAATACGAAATTACAATGGATACTCCCAGTGCCTACTTGTCATGCAAGACATTACGCGCGCCTGTGTCAATGGAGCATCACTATGACTTACTGTTACTATGGAAACCAACTTTGTCTTGTCATTTCTCACACAGAGAAGATGAACACTAATCCACATAATATCTTATTTTACAAACAGCCTACTTGTCCATGTCTTTCCACAACAGATGTGGTTTCACCGACTTAAATAAGTTCACAAATTACGCGCTAATTGAGTGGTTCCATGCACCGTTTCTAAGTAGCCTAATTGAATCCATCAATTGATAGTTCTGATGTGTTTTCTATTTCTATATTTGAAGGGGATAAAAAATTGATTTAATCGTTAACTTTGTAAAGAGACCTGAAATAGGCTACATTTGTTACTTACAACAATTGGTGACGGCAAAACTGTTTGCTACTTCCAGATTGTCAATATGGGGCGTCAATCTGAATTCGGGTGTGCCGAATTGAACCATTCCTATCCGAAATGCACTGTACTCCTGATCAGCACCCCTTGGAAAGAGTCCACCTGTAATAGAAACAATTGGACATCTCAATATACTTGTATATAGCATATTCCAAAATATTATATTGTTGATTTATTTGATTTAATTTGCATGACCAGCTTTCATAATGCATTGGCAAAATCACTAGCCTATGTTCCAAAAATATAGTCGATCCTTGAAATTAACTAATTTGCTTGATACATACCAATTTGTACACTTTGAGAGCCACCAAGCACCAAACCCCATAAAACGGGTAGAACAAAAACCGATAAATGCATTTCCATGAAAAAAAGTGCCCACATCCACCCAAGAATGGAGATATTCATTGTTTCTCAATAATAGTCTATGTTAGATCCGAAACATATCGGCGACTTGATGTCAGGAAAAATGCACCGGTGACTATTTTCTGCAGGTGGTTTTTTTGTATAGAAAATGAGGGCTCCTGCTCCAGGTCCAGCAGTGAAGGAATGCTATAATGTAAATTAACCGTCTCTTCCGGTCCTCCTCCTTGCGCTGTCCGCCTGCGAGTCGTAGATACCTCCTATAAGCACTGGAACAATGCTCGTCTCCGCTCCGTGTGCTGGAGATCCTTTCAGCATCATGGACAAGCGACGAATGTTAATGAGAAGCGTAAAGACACGAGAGGAGCCGAGCGTGCGCTCCACTTCAGTGCCTCGCGACTCATTACTGTGTGGATGTACATGTTTATTGAGCATGTATATAATAGATTAAATATGTGCCCTTGACTTTACATTTTTGAACCAGCTAGGATTCATGGCAAACCATAAGGCAATCTCATTATCTCAGGGGTTTGCTTCGTGTTATACAAGTCATTATTGAGGGTTCAGCCCTCACTGTATCACTCTGCACTAACATGGAAAAGTATGACATTAATACATATTGTATTAACCTGTGTGTACCCTGCTGATAATCAGACTCAGTCACAAAAAAACTAACAAAAAATCATGTAGTTAAGCAAATAATAGGCATCTTACTTATTCCATGGGTAGTGTGTGCCATCCTCAAAAGCAGGTAGCTGTGCCAGCTATTGACCAACGCCTGCTTCTTAGGCCTGAAACATTGATGCATTGTTGTGTCTATATCTCGGAGACATTTAAATTGCACTTGATGAACTAAACAAGATTCACTTTATCTAGCTTGTCCAACAACAAAAAAACAATACTGTTGCATACCTTCCAACCTAAATATAAGGAACGAAAAACAAACTGAAGATATTCAAGGTTGAATCAAACAGGAGCTCCCCTCCAGTCAATAACGGTTTGTACAGGCTGACATTTAGATGCATTTCACTTGTAGCTCGTCGAGTGAATCTTGTCAAGGTGTGTGTGTGTAAATACGAGTGGGTGTGCAGGTATGTGTGTGTGTGTGTGTGTATTTGCGTGCGTGCGTGTGTGCGTGCGTCCATGTGTGCTCAACTGCCCGTGTGTGTGCATGAATACGTGTCTCCTTCCACTCCCATCTCGCTGGGATTAACCATCAAATGAATGCGCTCTTTACCTTTGATCTACTGCTTGTTTTCCACTATTCCATGCATACTAATTGGAGCCGAATCTGTGTGGCGCTTGTTATTGCCATTTTACACAGGGTAAAATGGAACAGGAGCTCCCCTCCAGTCAATAAAAATAAATGTCATCCTGGTTCCCCGGTTTATGATATACAGGCTACACAGTGAGGGAAAAAAGTATTTGATCCCCTGCTGATTTTGTACATTTGCCCACTGACAAAGAAATGATCAGTCTATAATTTTAATGGTAGGTTTATTTGAACAGTGAGAGACAGAATAACAACTAAAAAATTATTTGCATTTTAATGAGGGAAATAAGTATTTCACCCCCTCTCAATCAGAAAGATTTCTGGCTCCCAGGTGTCTTTAATACAGGTAACGAGCTGAGATTAGGAGCACACTCTTAAAGGGAATGCTCCTAATCTCAGTTTGTTACCTGTATCAAAGACACCTGTCTACAGAAGCAATCAATCAATCAGATTCCAAACTCTCCACCATGGCCAAGACCAAAGAGCTCTCCAACGATGTCAGGGACAAGATTGTAGACCTACGCAAGGCTGAAATGGGCTACAAGACCATCGCCAAGCAGCTTGGTGAGAAGGTGACAACAGTTGGTGCGATTATTCGCAAATGGAAGAAACACAAAAGAACTGTCAATCTCTCTCGGCCTGGGGCTCCATGCAAGATCTCACCTTGTGGAGTTGCAATGATCATGAGAGCGGTGAGGAATCAGCCCACAACTACATGGGAGGATCTTGTCAATGATCTCAAGGCAGCTGGGACCATAGTCACCAAGAAAACAATTGGTAACACACTACGCCGTGAAGGACTGAAATCCTGCAGCGCCCGCAAGGTTCCCCTGCTCAAGAAAGCACATATACATGCCCGTCTGAAGTTTGCCAGTGAACATCTGAATGGTTCAGAGGACAACTGGGTGAAAGTGTTGTGGTCAGATGAGACCAAAATGGAGCTCTTTGGCATGAACTCAACTCGCCATGTTTGGTGGAGGAGGAATGCTGCCTATGACCCCAAGAACACCATCCCCACCGTCAAACATGGAGGTGGAAACATTATGCTTTGGGGGTGTTTTTCTGCTAAGGGGACAGGACAACTTCACTGCATCAAAGGGACGATGGACGGGGCCATGTACCATCAAATCTTGGGTGAGAACCTCCTTCCCTCAGCCAGGGCATTGAAAATGGGTCGTGGATGGGTATTCCAGCATGACAATGACCCAAAACACATGGCCAAGGCAACAAAGGAGTGGCTCAAGAAGAAGCACATTAAGGTCCTGGGGTGGCCTAGCCAGTCTCCAGACCTTAATCCCATAGAAAATCTGTGGAGGGAGCTGAAGGTTCGAGTTGCCAAACGTCAGCCTCGAAACCTTAATGACTTGGAGAAGATCTGCAAAGAGGAGTGGGACAAAATCCCTCCTGAGATGTGTGCAAACCTGGTGGCCAACTACAAGAAACGTCTGACCTCTGTGATTGCCAACAAGGGTTTTGCCACCAAGTACTAAGTCATGTTTTGCAGAGGGGTCAAATACTTATTTCCCTCATTAAAATGCTAATAATTTTCTAACATTTTTGACATGCGTTTTTCTGGATTTTTGTTGTTGTTATTCTGTCTCTCACTGTTCAAATAAACCTACCATTAAAATTATAGACTGATCATTTCTTTGTCAGTGGGCAAACGTACAAAATCAGCAGGGGATCAAATACTTTTTTCCCTCACTGTTGCTGCAACTAGCTCTCACAGTCTCACATCAGAATTAGACGTTCATCCACATTTCTCAAACTTCAAATATCGAAGTTGCAAACGTCAAATTTCCAAGTGTTTAAGGTTAAGTTTAGGCATTAACTCAGAATGGTTAAGGTAAGGGTTAAGGTTTGGGATAGGTTTAAAACAAAAATCACAAAATGAATTTTCTATCACTGGATTTGAAATTGCAACCTTTGTAATCAGAGGCAGATGCTTAGGCCCATCCACCATCCCTGTCCACAATGCCCCCCATCAAAACCCGAAACCTACTTAAAGGTAACAGCGCTCACTGTTGCCCCTAGTGGCCAGTTTCCATGTCATCTCCTGACGTCCTCAGACATGGATGGACGTCGAATATTGTATCACGGGTGACCTGGCTGACACCTCAGCGTCCAGAGGCATATACATTTTAATCAGTGGGAGCTGCAAGATGTTAGTTGTAAAAAGCTAATAAGATTGAGGGTACAGGAGGTTAGGATGTTGGCAGTGGTGGGATTTTTTAAGCAGTACAGCGGGTGGGGAAATTAAACGGTCTCATATCGTTCAGCACCATGGACAGGGGTGAAATTATATTCTCTCATAGTTTTCAGCAACATGGATAGTGGTTCACTCGCTAACTACTTGACCTTGCTGGGGTTGATGTATCTATGGGTGTCTATGATGTGTATGGGTGCACTTCTGTGTTTATAGTGTTAAGTCATGTTCCTCCTAGACTACATTACATATATTTTGTCACCAACAGCAGGGGCTCCAAATCCCTTCTACATAACTAAATAAGGGATTGTTTGGTTCACACATACACTGTAGCAGTAGATATGAAGTTATACTATGTTTAGTGAGTGTAAGCTATGTTTTCGCATAAAACATTATCTAATTAGAGATGCAAATAAGTTTATATTCCAGTCAGTGTTTACTAAAATCTATAAACCAGAAATGTCAGATGAGGTTTTACTCTGTACACTGTGTTGTGATAAAAGCCAAATCCGAACATTTCATCTATATACAAAGACCCATTACACAGCCACCCATTTATGTTTTATGCCCAAGTGTTAGTGTCAAGTAAATATCAAGTAAGTCATTGACCTTTTGACAATTTTTTTCATCTACTTCGCTTTGTAGCTTTGTAAATTTCAATTTGCAAAAAACGTAATGTATTTTTGATACTGTCGCAAAGCTAACTAAAAAGCAGCATTCCTCAAGAGAGGATGTGCTTCACTTCAGCAGCGATGAATTCTGAAAAGCTTGCTTCAGGGCTCCGGTATTTTCTGTACACCAGGGAGCTAATTTCTCGTGACAAATTTTAGTTTTTAGGGGTGGGACTGCATCTAGGGTATTACGCAAGGTTAAATTTAGATCCTCAGTTTGGTGGTTAACCGATGTTTGTACTCCGACGTCCTTGGGTAGGTGGAGGGAGTCTAATGAGTTAGCTAACTAACATACCAGAAGTACCTAGTGCTGTAATGATATGCTATGCGGTTCATAAGGATAGCCTTGCCAACACATTGTCAGCCAACATAACGTGTGGCGTAAATCATTTGAAAAGTCATTACTTTATTACATTGCTCAACATTTTCACATTTGTCATAATTAGTTAAAGCAATTAATTTGTATCCGCTCTCGGACTTTGGCTGCATATTTTCTGACATTTTCTTCAAATCTGAAAACATTATAAAGCCACGCCCATTCCCTGCAAAATTGAATAATGGGCCCTAAAAGTACAGAAATAGTGTCAACTGTGTGTATACTTCGTATTTTGGCAAATGTAGTACGACATCCAGGAACTTTTAGCATACTAAATCTATCCATACTATGACCAATAAGCATACTACATACTCAATTTATGTCACAAATAGTACGGTTAGTATGAGTATTCGAACACAGCTATAGATTGTTCTCTCTGCTACCGTGCGGCAAGCGGTACCGGAGCACTAAGTCTAGGTCCAAAAGGCTTCTTAACAGCTTCTACCCCAAGCCATAAGACTCCTGAACAACTAATCAAATGGCTACCCAGACTATTTGGATTGTTCACCCCCCCCCCCCCCCCCCCCGCGCGCTTTTACACTGCTGCTACTCTTTGTTTATTATCTATGCATTGTCACTTTAACTCTACCTACGTGTACAGTGGTTCTTCCTGTAAAAGTTGTGTCATATAGCAGCACAGCTTGCGGGCTGCCGCACGTTAGTGCTGGTTTGACAACCAGAGGGCATCTTTGAGAAGCATTTTACAGGCGTTAATATTGGCTGTATTAGAGAATTTCAAAACTTTTTTTGTAAGAACATAGTATATGGGATTGATTTTAAGAAATTTAGCTTCATTAATTTGATTAATATTATGGTGTTTCTATTCCAAGAAAGGACAATATGGCGCTGTATAATTGACATCAATTACCTTGGCTAGCCTGTGCCCCCACACATTGACTCTGTACCGGTACCCCGTGTATATAGCTTCGCTACTGTTATTTTACTGCTGCTCTTTAAATATTTGTTATTTACCTTTTTTACTTAACAGTTATTTTCTTAAAACTGCATTGTTGGTTAAGGGTTTGTAAGTAAGTTATCGGTGCATGTGACAAATAACACTTGATTTGAGTGTGTCAAACATACCTTCCTGTGTGGTGTCCCGTCTACAACAACAGTTCCCTGATCTTGGTGCAGAACATGCAGGGTTTCTCCATCCCCATATTAACTGATACTAAATCAATTCAACAATAATAATAAGTAAAAGTAAAAATAGTCTGGTAAAATGTTGAACATGAGTGCCAGGTCTCTCTCTATTCAGATACAACAGTATCAAGCCTGTCTGTCAGTCTAGACTTCATCACATCATCTTGCCAGTCTCCATGTGTTAGATCCATGTTTCTCTGAACACATAGCCACTGTTATATTACCAATGGCAATTATGATAGTATATGTTTTGTGTGTCAGATATTACCTAATGTTGAAGTTTGAATAAATCAGACTAAACCTACCTAATTCGATGACCGTTGGTGAGCAGGCAAGAGGTGTGGTCTTTGCCAGAGCCCCATTGATGGGCATAGCAGCATAGATCAGCTCCTGGCCCCTCAAAGTTACTGGTCAGTCACACACAAACAGAGCACTGATGACATTATCAGTGGTGGTTATGATTATCTTATCACCAATAATTTGCTAGTTACACAACACAGGAATGCATTTATGAAATGTTAATGAACCTGTATTAATATGTTTACTTTCAAAACATGTATACATTGGAGCGCTCGCGAATATAGCTACCCAGTGGTCAACACAAACTTTTTTCATCACCGTCCCAAAATTGTCCTTAAGTGCAATTTCAACTGTCCCAAACTGAAGATGAACCATCCCAAATTAAAATGATTTGTTTATTTTTATGTTTTGAACTGCCAACATGGGTCTACATTAGATGTAAAGGTAAGTGACAAAATAACAGAAACACTTGAGTAAATGAGGGATACGAAGAATATTGAAAGCAGGTGCTTCCACATAGGAGGGGTTCCTGAGTTAATTAATCTGTTGGGGATAGGGGGCAGTATTTGCACGGCCGGATAAAAAACGTACCCGATTTAATCTGGTTACTACTCCTGCCCAGTAACTAGAATATGCATATAATTGTTTGATTTGGATAGAAAACACCCTAAAGTTTCTAAAACTGTTTGAATGGTGTCTGTGAGTATAACAGAACTCATATGGCAGGCCAAAACCTGAGAAGATTCCAAAGAGGAAGCTCCCTCTCTGACCATTTCTTGGCCTTCTACACCATCTCTATCCAAAACAAAGGATCTCTGCAGTTACGTGACATTTTCTGAGGCTCCCATAGGCTCTCAGAAGGCGCCAGAACGTTGAATGATGACTCTGCAGTTACTGGCTGAAAAACAGTAGCAGTAGGCTTTACAGCAAAAGCAAAACATTAGATTGTGTTAGAGGAGTATATCGTAAAAGTAGCCACATAGCCATTTTCCGACCAACCACATGCATCACAAATAACCACAAAACAGCTAAATGCAGCACTAACCTTTGACAATCTTCATCAGATGACACTCCTAGGACATCATGTTACACAATACATGCATTCGTTTGTTCGATAAAGTTGATATTTATATATAAAAACAGCATTTTACATCGGCGCGTGACGTTGACTAACTATTTTCCCTCAAATGCATCCGGTGAAACAGCGCTACAATTTACTAAATTACTATTCGAAAACATTTTTAAAATGTAATATTGTCATTCTAAGATTTATAGATGAATATCTCTTGAAAGCACCTGTAATGCCAGATTTAAAAATAACTTTACTGGGTAATCACACTTCGCGATAAAAGGGGATGCGATACTCAGAAAAATAGGCTACCGTTACAGGTCAGCGCCATCTTGGAACAATCGCATATCAAATCTACTCTTGTATACTATTGTCAATAATCCCTTACCTTTGATTATCTTCCTCAGAAAGCACTTCCAGGAATCCCAGGTCCACAACAAATGTATTTTCGTTCGAAAAAGTTAATCCTTTATGTCCCAATAGCTTGTTCTTGTTAGCGCATTCTGAAGGCTGCTCCAAAAGCTCCGTCGGCCGCGGGACTCCTTTTTCAATAAAATGCATTTTTTTTTAATTTAGGTTCGTCCAAACATGTCAAACGTTGTATAACATAAATCTTTAGGGCCTTTTTCAACCAGAGCTCCAATAAGATTCAAGGGGGACGATTGTATTGTCTTTCTAAACGTTTCGAAAGGGGAGGGTAGCCAGGGGCGCCGGCGTCATAATGGTGATGGCCCTCCTCATGTGACCACGTTCCACAGACTCTCATTGTGTCAGTTTTCACAGGAGAAGGCTCAAACCACTTTGTAAAGACTGGGGACATCTAGTGGAAGCAATAGGAAGTGCTCAATGAACCATTGCTCTTGAGTCCGCAATTCAGAATTCCACATCCTGTTACGATCGGTCTCGGGGTTTTGACTGCCATATGAGTTCTGTTATACTCACAGACACCATTCAAACAGTTTTAGAAACTTTAGGGTGTTTTCTATCCACAAGTATTAATTATATGCATATCCTAGCTTCTGAGTTTGAGTAGGAGGCCGTTTAAAATGGGCACTAATTTTTTTCAAAAATCGCTGTAGCGCCCCCTATCCTAGGCGACCGTCAAGAGTTAAGAAATAATAGTTTATGAACATTTTAAGCTAAACGTTCTCATTTGTTGCATCAGCCTCATTGCTTTTTAACATTGTTTGATGTACAGTGGTTGTATGAATTTTGGCTCTATCGTCCCAGAACTGTCTTTGAGTCGGTTTTGAACTGTCCCAGAAAATATTTGAACATCCCCAGGACGACAGGACGCGTAGTGCGCACTATTGAACCATTACTGCAGACTAAAGCAATACATCACAGACTGCTGAAAAGGGAAAGAGGAGAAATTGTGCGTTTCGGGCAGACGGCCTCTGGGGATCAAAAGCGTATTTGGCGGCGGGGGGATGCAATCATAAAATTAGGAAATTGGTCACTGTGGTGCAAAGCAACATAAAGCCAGTAGCTGCCTGGCGCTTAACAGTGGGGATTTTCCCCCAATCAAACTCATCATGGAATATTATTGGAGAGGAGGGGGCGTCAAATTGGCCTGTTACTAATATTGGTCAAGTTACGCGCCTGGTGGAATATACCGTACAGTATACTGAGGTAGTTTAACAGGGTTACACTATGTTAAAAGTGAGAGGGAATAGCTTTAGAAATTAACTGACATAAGGTTCAGTAGGCTTACACATGTAACTTTGGCTGATAATTCCTAAAACAAGAGGCGGCTAGAGTGATCGCTGACTGACAGTTCATGCAACTTGTGTTGAGAGGGGGATTAGATACAAGAGGCGTCTAACTATCTTTGCATATTAGTTATAGTGAGACAATTGTGATGGGGGGTTGTACATTTAAAACATCTGTTGCATTGTTACACAGTGGCAGTACAGTAGCTGGGGTGAATTGAGCTTCTGTAGCAGTTCTTTTCATGAAGTGTTCCTACTCCCTCTGGCTCATGGCTGCATGATGATATTACATGGATACACACACAATAACTTGCACAAGAGCATACACTGTGTGATGTCTGCTTAGGCAGAAACTGCATGAAGCAGAAAACAAGATAAGCCCATATTGACTGAGAAAGGAATAGGCAAAATCAATCTGAGAAGAATTGGGGTACACTGCCAACCTAAGACTGACCAAGTTTGTGAAATCATACCCTTTTGTGAGGTACTGGATTGTTAGATTCTGGGTTAAACTTGGAACCTTGTTATACTAGAGACATGATACATTAGGAGTTATACTATAGTATTTGAGGAGTGATAGACTGGTTTTCACATCAGAAGTTAATGGTTATCTGTAAGAGCCAGATGGCTTTGGAATTTACTGAGTAGAGGGGAGGCAGTCACATGATTGCTATAGGTGATATGGGTGGAGAACTTTGGATTAGGCATCAAGGGGGTTGAGGTTAGGTCAGGTCACCTTAAGGGAAGGAACAGTTATTACCCCATCACTTCATCTTCCTGTCGAACCCTAAAAGATGTAAGGGCTGGAGAGAAGGAGGAGTGCATCTAAATTGGAGTATATATACTTGTGTTGGTGAAAACATGTTTTGTCTGATGCAGCTGTATTGACCCTCTGGGAGAATAAACTTGGTTAAGGTTTCATAGTCTCCGTTGAGTTTTTACTCTGAGAATTAGAACCAAACAGGATTGAGCATCAAACATTCCCCAGCAAGAAACCAAAAATAGTGTCTCAAACCGAAGGGGGAACTAAGTCACTAACAACAACCAAAACAGGTGGGGTTCTAGGAGGGGTTCAGAGACACTCATGGGGGTGTTCCCTGAAAGTTGACAAGCAACAACAACTGGGAGCTAAAAGACACCCACCATGAGTGTCTCTGAACCCCTCCTAGAACCCCACCTGTTTTGGTGATCTTCCCTGTTTTTGTTTTCCTCCACCTTTTGGTTTGCTTCCTGTCTTTACGCTTGGTGTGGGTTTTATTTGTGTTTGCCTCTTCTTGGGACTAATTCTGTGGGCACTCATGGGGGTGTTCCCTGAAAGTTGACAAGCAACAACAACTGGGACCTAAAAGACACCCACCATGAGTGCCCACAGAATTAGTCCCAAGAAGAGGCAAACACAAATAAAACCCACACCAAGCGTAAAGACAGAAAGCAAACCAAAAGGTGGAGGAAAACAAAAACAGGGAAGATCAGATAAAATATTTGTTTATTTAGAAATCATATAGAGAGAGCCAACTAAAGGTTTTAACCCTCCACATCTCTCGAGGCAACTGGAACAGTGGACCAGCCAGAGGTGAAACACTTTCTGTCTAACGAGGTGATACCAATTGGTTCACCCGACATGCTAAAGTCCAACCTCTAAATATAAATTACAAAAAAAACAAGACCTGTAACACCTTCCCCCTAACACAACAAATACAATACCAGACAACAGTTTGGACACACCTACTCATTCAAGGGTTTTTCTTTCTTTTTACTATTTTCTACATTGTATAATAATAGTGAAGACATCAAAACTATGAAATAACACATATGGAATCATGTATTAACCAAAAAGGTGTTAAACAAATCAAACTATAATTTTATATTTGGGATTCTTCAAAGTAGCTACCCTTTGCCTTGAGGAAACTTTGCACACTCTTGAAATTCTCTCAACCAGCTTCATGAGGAATGCTTTTCCAACAGTCTTGAAGGAGTTCCCACATATGCTGAGCACTTGTTGGTTGCTTCTCCTTCACTATGCGGTCCAACTCATCCCAAACCATCTCAATTGGGTTGAGGTCAGGTGATTGTGGAGGCCAGGTCATCTGATGCAGCGCCATCACTCTCCTTCTTGGTCAAATATCCCTTACACAGCCTGGAGGTGTGATGGGTCATTGTCCTGTTGAAAAACATATGATAGTCCCACTAAGCGCAAACCAGATGGGATGGTGTTTCCCTGCAGAATGATGTGGTAGCCATGCTGGTTAAGTATGCCTTGAATTCTAAATAAATCACTGACAGTGTCACCAGCAAAGCACTTCAACACCCTCTCACCTCCTCCTCCATGCTTCACGGTCGGTGCCACACATGCAGAAATCATTCATTCACCTACTCTGCATCTCACAAAGACACAGCGGTTGGAAACAAAAATCTCAAATTTGGACTCATCAGGCCAAAAGGACAGACTTCCACCAGTCATGTTTCTTGGCCCAAGCAAGTCTCTTCTTATTATTGGTGTCTTTTAGTAGTGGTCACTTTGCAGAAAATCGACCATGAAGGGTTAATTCACACAGTCTCCTCTGAACAGTTGATGTTGAGATGTGTCTGTTACTTGAACTCTGTGAAGCATTTATTTGAGCTGCAATCTGAGGTGCAGTTAACTCTAATGAACTTATCCTCTGCATAGGTAACTCTGGGTCTTCCTTTCATGTAGCGGTCCTCATGAGAGCCAGTTTCATCATAGTGCTTGAGGGTTTTTGTGACTCCACTTGAAGAAAGTTCTTGACATTTTCCAAATTAACTGACATTCATGTCTTAAAGTAATGATGGACTGTTGTTTGTCTTTGCTTATCTGAGCTGTTCTTGTCATAAAATGGACTTGGTCTTTTACCAAATAGGGCTATCTTCCGTATACCACCCCTACCTTGTCACATGACAACTGATTGGCTCAAACACATTAGGAAGGAAAGAAATTCCACAGATTAACTTTTAATAAGGCACACCTGTTATTAGAAATGCATCCCAGGTGACTACCTCATGAAGCTGGTTGAGAGAATGCCAAGCGTGTACATAGCTGTCATCCAGGCAAAGGTTGGCTATTTGAAGAATCTCAAATATACTGCTCAAAAAAACAAAGGGAACACTTAACCTCTTACATCTAGACGTTCCGCTAGCGGAACACCTGCTCCAATATCCAATGATAGGCGTGGCGCGAATTACAAATTCCTCAAAAATACAAAAACTTCAATTTTCCAAACATATGACTATTTCACAGCATTTTAAAGACAAGACTCTCCTTTATCTAACCACACTGTCCGATTTCAAAAAGGCTTTACAGCGAAAGCAAAACATTAGATTATGTCAGCAGAGTACCAAGCCAGAAATAATCAGACACCCATTTTTCAAGCTAGCATATAATGTCACAAAAACCCAGAAGACAGCTAAATGCAGCACTAACCTTTGATGATCTTCATCAGATGACACACCTAGGACATTATGTTATACAATACATGCATGTTTTGTTCAATCAAGTTCATATTTATATCAAAAAACAGCTTTTTACATTAGCATGTGACGTTCAGAACTAGCATACCCCCCGCAAACTTCAGCGGAATTTGCTAACAATTTACTAAATTACTCACGATAAACGTAAACAAAAAGCATAACAATTATTTTAAGAATTATACATACAGAACTCCTCTATGCACTCGATATGTCCGATTTTAAAATAGCTTTTTGGTGAAAGCACATTTTGCAATATTCTAAGTACATAGCCCAGCCATCACAGGCTAGCTATTTAGACACCCGGCAAGTTTAGCACTCACCAATATCAGATTTACTATTATAAAAGTTTGATTACCTTTTGTTGTCTTTGTCAGAATGCACTCCCAGGGCTGCTACTTCAATAACAAATGTTGGTTTGGTCCAAAATAATCCATCGTTATATCCGAATAGCGGCGTTTTGTTCGTGCGTCCCAGACACTATCCGAAATGGTAAATCAGGGTCGCGAGCATGGCGCAATTCGTGACAAAAAAAATCTAAATATTCCATTACCGTACTTCGAAGCATGTCAACCGCTGTTTAAAATCCATTTTTATGCCATTTGTCGCGTAAAAAAGCGATAATATTCCGACCGGGAATGTCCATTTAGCTAAACAGAGGAAAGAAAACAAAGCTTTCGGTCGACGCGGGCACGAGCCTGAGTCTCACAGTACTGTAACCAGCCACTACCCAAACGCGCTACTTTTTTTCAGCCAGAGCCTGCAAAGCCACGATTCAGCATTTTACCGCCTTCTGAGAGCCTATGGCAGCCGTAGGAAGTGTCACGGGACAGCTAAGATCCTCACTCTTCAATAAACAGAGACAAGAAGAATGACACCTTGTCAGACAGGCCACATCCTGCATGAAATCTTCTCAGGTTTTTGCCTGCCATATGAGTTCTGTTATACTCACAGACACCATTCAAACAGTTTTAGAAACTTTAGGGTATTTTCTATCCAAAGCCAATAATTATATGCATATTCTAGTTACTGGGCAGGAGTAGTAACCAGATTAAATCGGGTACGTTTTTTATCCAGCCGTGAAAATACTGCCCTCTAGCCATAACAGGTTAAACAACACATCCTAGATCTGATTGAAAGAAATAATCTTATTAAATACTTTTTTCTTTACATAGTTGAATGTGCTGACAACAAAATCACACAAAAATAATCAATGGAAATCCAATTTATCAACCCATGGAGGTCTGGATTTGGAGTCACACTCAAAATTAAAGTGGAAAACCACACTACAGGCTGATACAACTTTGATGTAATGTCCTTAAAACAAGTCAAAATGAGGCTCAGTAGTGTGTGTGGCCTCCACGTGCCTGTATGACCTCCCTACCATGCCTGGGCATGCTCCTGATGAGGTGGCGGATGGTCTCCTGAGGGATCTCCTCCCAGACCAGGACTAAAGCATCCGCCAACTCCTGGACAGTCTGTGGTGCAACGTGGCGTTGGTGGATGGAGCGAGACATGATGTCCCAGATGTGCTCAATTGGATTCAGGTCTGGGGAACGGGCGGGCCAGTCCATAGCATCAATGCCTTCCTCTTGCAGGAACTGCTGACACACTCCAGCCACATGAGGTCTAGCATTGTCTTGCATTAGGAGGAACCCAGGGCGAACCGCACCAGCATATGGTCTCACAAGGGGTCTGAGGATCTCATCTCGGTACCTAATGGCAGTCAGGCTACCTCTGGCGAGCACTTGGAGGGCTGTGCGGCCCCCCAAAGAAATGCCACCCCACACCATGACTGACCCACCGCCAAACCGGTCATGCTGGAGGATGTTACAGGCAGCAGAACGTTCTCCAAGGCGTCTCCAGACTCTGTCACGTCTGTCACATGTGCTCAGTGTGAACCTGCTTTCATCTGTGAAGAGCACAGGGCGCCAGTGGCGAATTTGCCAATCTTGGTGTTCTCTGGCAAATGCCAAACGTCCTGCACGGTGTTGGGCTGTAAGCACAACCCCCACCTGTGGACGTCGGGCCCTCATACCACCCTCATGAAGTCTGTTTCTGACCGTTTGAGCAGACACATGCACATTTGTGGCCTGCTGGAGGTCATTTTGCAGGGCTCTGGCAGTGCTTCTCCTGCTCCTCCTTGCACAAAGGCGGAGGTAGCGGTCCTGCTGCTGGGTTGTTGCCCTCCTACGGCCTCCTCCACGTCTCCTGATGTACTGGCCTGTCTCCTGGTAGCGCCTCCATGCTCTGGACACTACGCTGACAGACACAGCAAACCTTCTTGCCACAGCTCGCATTGATGTGCCATCCTGGATGAGCTACACTACCTGAGCCACTTGTGTGGGTTGTAGACTCCGTCTCATGCTACCACTAGAGTGAAAGCACCGCCAGCATTCAAAAGTGACCAAAACATCAGCCAGGAAGCATAGGAACTGAGAAGTGGTCTGTGGTCCCCACCTGCAGAACCACTCCTTTATTGGGGGTGTCTTGCTAATTGCCTATAATTTCCACCTGTTGTCTATTCCATTTGCACAACAGCATGTGAAATTTATTGTCAATCAGTGTTGCTTCCTAAGTGGACAGTTTGATTTCACAGAAGTGTGATTGACTTGGAGTTACATTGTGTTGTTTAAGTGTTCCCTTTATTTTTTTGAGCAGTGTATATTTTGATTTTTTTAACACTTTTTTGGTTATTGCATCATTCCATGTTTTATTTCATAGTTTTGATGTCTTCACTATTATTGTACAATAATAATACCAAAGCGAGCGTCTCCTTCTCGATAGTTGAGTAGTGTTTTTGATATGAGGCCAACTTCTTTGAAAAGTACCCCATTCAACATTGTTATCGTTTATCTGTAGGAACACAGCCCCTGCTCCTACATCGCTGGCATTGGTGTACAAAGCAAATGGACAATGGAAATCTAGAGCAGCTAGCACCGGTGCAGAGACCAAAAGAGTCCCAGCATTTTGAAACCTGAACGGGAGAGACAAAGGTAGGAAAACAAACCATCAGGAGAAGCAAAAGCAAACAACTCTTTGGCGCTCTCAGTTAAATGGACCTGCCAATATCCCTTCAGCAGATCGAACTTGCTAATGTACTTAGCAGGGCCATACAGTCCACACAATTGTCAATCCTGGGCAAAAGGTATGAGTCTGACTTAGTAACGGTATTGAGTTAGCGAAAATCGGGAAAAAAACGCAGAGACCCATCCACCTTAGGTATTAATGTACAGGGCGAACTACACAGACTATTACCACAATGTGCAATGCTGTGCTCAAGCATGAACTTCACCTCACTGTGGAGTTCTCTCTTTTCAGGATTCACTTGATAGGCATGTTGTTTGATTGGGGCAGTGTCCTGAACATCAATGTCATGCTCTAGTACATTTGTCTGAGTTGGCACATCCGAGAACAAACCACGACATTCTAAAAGAAGTGCAACAATGTCGCCTTTATCCTCCAGAGACAAGTGTGACAAAAAGACATCAAGGGTTTCAAAAATCTCCGAGTTACTCAGCCGGCACACAGGCATAGGATATATTGGCATTTCCTCGTGCTCTCGAGGAAGACTATAGTCAACGGTGACAGCAGTGGCCACAGGCAGAAGATTACTACCGGTTTCCGCCCGATCGTAGTGGGAGAAGTATGGTTTCAACATGGTGACATGACACAGCCAGGTTTTGTTTTCCTGTGCTCTGGGGTGGCGATGACGTAATCCAGATTACAGATTTTTTTTCACTATGGTGTAAGGGTTTGGAAAGCCATCTTGCAACAGTGACCCCAGAACAGGCAACAAAACCAGGACTTGGTCAGCCACATCAAAAGTGCAGCTTCGGCCTTTCAATCGTACCAAATTTTAATTTCTGTTTGTGCCTTCTCCAGATTCCCACTGGCTAACTCACAGGCACGGTTCGATTTATATTGAAAAGCGCTAACACGCTCCAACAGATTTGTTTTTTTGGCCGTTGTCCTGAAACAACACCTCTCTCAGCAAGCTCAATGGATCTCTGACATGATGTACAAACACAAGCTAATTTGGACTGACTGAAACCAAGAGATTCCTGAACAACCTCCGCACTGAAAAATGCACAAGAGGGTCCCCTTCATCGTAGTCTTTCTCTAACTCAAAGTGGTAAGTTCTCAACATAGACTTCAGAACATCTTGAGACTGTGTGGTAGGCACTAGAGAAGCAACGGGAAACACCCAACTGCTGTAACACTTGCTGGAAGACCTTTGACATGATATTCAAACCTTGGTCCGATTGCACTATCTGTGGATGTACAAACATTGAAAAGAATGTCACCTAGGCCTAAATTATACTGGGAGCCGTGATTTTCCTCAGTGGAATGGCCTCAGGGAAATAAATGGCAGCGCACATGATGGTTAAGAGAAATTAGTTAGCAGTATTTGCTTTGGTCAAAGGACCAACACAGTCCACCAGAACCCTGCTGAAAGGTTAATCAAAAGAAGGACGAGGCTGCAAAAAGTGCAACCGGTGCAGCTTGACTCGGTTTACCCGTCCTCTGGCAAACGAGAAAGGATTTACAGTAAGTCACAACATCCTGTTTCAGACCAGGCTGGAAGAAGTTATGCAATATACGGTAATTTGTCTTGTTGACCCCAAGATGGCCTGCCATCTTACCATTGTGAGCCAACCTCTGTATCTCTTGTAGAAGGGTAACTGGAACAACAATTTGAGATACACTAGGACAATCGTCTTGCCAGAAGTGGCGCAAGAATGCCATTTCCTATTTACAATGTAACCCACACAAACTTGATCAAACTCCTCCTCTGGACACATCTCAGCAAAAAGAGGAGAGGGGGAATCCTCTACTCTGTTCAGCAATCAGCTGCTTCCTAGACATTGAAGTGTCAACTGTAGGGACCCGCTCTTCCTTCAGTGGTTCTACAAACTTGCTCGCATTTGGGGTTTTCAAAAGAGAGATCAACTCAGGAGGTTTTACCGAAATCAGGATCACACATAAACGTCTCGGACAGATCGAACATGGTGGGACCGCTGACATCCTCCTCAACACTAGAATTTCCCCAACAACTTTCTTAGACATAGCATGTGTAATGGCACATGCTGAGAATACTCTAGGGTACGTTTCTGATAATCCATCAGGTTACTCCACTCTGGGTTGCTTACAAACAACAGAATATGGCACAACCTTCCCTCCAGCCAAATCGTTTCCCAAAATGAATGAGACCCCTTCCACTGGTAGGCTAGGCCTCACCCCAATGACAATGGAACCAGAAACAAGATCAGACTTGAGTTCCACATTATATATGCAACTCATCTCCAAACCTTGTACTAACACACTGTAACCAATTGCTGAAGTGTCAGAAAAAAAGCTAAACACCCTCCAAAATGAAGGATTGGGCTGCCGCAGTGTCTCACAGTGTCTTCACTGGCTGCTTAACAGCATCGCCACTCTTCAGACACAAACTTGTCTGAAACAAAGGATCTGATTCAACATCTTGTTTAGGAGAAACACCAGTCCTATCTACACACTTGATGGGCTGGAGGGCTCCCACAAGAATACATTTTTTTTCTGTTTCAACTTAGGACACAGAGACGATGTGCATCATTACTGCCGTGAGAAAAGATACTGGGGGATACAAAAAACATTTTCTGACAATCCTTGTCTTTGGTCACTGGGGGAAAAGACTGAAACTTTGCAGTAGGAGGAGACTTCTCTGGATTGCTTTTTGTTTAGGGATAACTACTGAGTGCTTTGTTTGTGAAGGTAGTTCTATGTGTCAACGCAACCTCATCTGCAAGGACTGCAGCTTTCTCAAGAGAAAGATTCTTGTGCTCATAAAATGTAGGTAGCAACCCTTTTGTGAAGGCAATTCTGCTCGAGAAGTATGAATGTCTTTAAATCCTCAAGGTCCTTGACCTCTGGAGAAACACACCACAATGAAATACATGCTTGTTCCCTTGCGAATTCAACATGGCTTTGTGATTTGGTCTTTCATAATTTACGGGACTGTTGTCTGTATGCCTCTGGGACCAACTCATAAACTAAACAATAGCAATTTTAACAGTGTCAATCTGAGCTCTGGTCAAGAGATAAAGTGGCATACACTTTCTGAGCTTCTCCCATAAGAAAACTTGAGGAGCTATTTTAGGGATGTGGCAATCCGTTTAAACAGAGTAAAATATATATCCACCTCCTTTTCGTTGAAAGGTGATATAAGCCGGCTGTTCTGACCAAGTTCAAACTTTACTGAGGTAGCAGAATGGCCAGACTTGATTCGGAGTACTTCTAGATCTCTCTCTTTGTCGTGCTACCAGCACCATCTCTTTTAGTCGAATGGCACGCTCACATTCCTGTTTTTGTCTGGCTACTCATTCTCTTTCCCTTTCCTGGTGCTCAAGCTCTAATTTCTGATGCTCCAATCTCTCCTCACGTTCTCTTTCCTTGTGCACAAGCTCTAATTTCTACTGTTCCCATTTTGCTTTTAGTTCTACGTCTCGCAATTGCATGTCTACAGGGTGTACTCTACCACCCGTAGGACCTTTTTCATCATCCTCTCTCTCCGAAAGGATTTCCTCCTCCACTAACTCTTTGACTACTGCTTTTGAATTGGCATGTGCATCTTTGATGTCATAATACTTTGCAATGATGAGCAGATTTGCCTTCGTACATTTAACTACACTAACTTTCAAAATAATTCCACCAATCTTATAACCACTCTGGTTGGATGTCTGTGACAAACTACCACAAGTGTCTTTAGAACACTCAAATATCTGATTAGAGCAACTATCATATTCCAGGGAAACAGAATCCTGGACGAGCCCCCATTTTGTTAGGTTCCCTAGCAAGAAACCATAAATTGTTGCTCAAACAGTAGGGGGAACCAACAAAGAGTCATTAACAACCGAAACAAAACCGGTGGGGGTCTAGGAGAGGCCCTCAAAGACATTCATGGGGGTGTCCACTGAAAGTTGACGAGCAACAACAACTGGGACCTAAAAGACACCCACCTTGAGCGCCCACTAAATTTGCCCAAGAAGATGCAAACAAAATTAAAACCCATTCCAATTCTTAGAGACAGGAAGCAAACCAAAAGGTGGAACAAAAACAGGGAAGAAGGATTTTTTTAAATATAAAATAGGGAGAGCCAACTAAAGGTGTTAACCCTCCCCATCTCTCAAGCCAACTGGAGCACTGGGCCAGCCGCTCTTAAATATCACCTGTGCTAGCGAGATGACAAGTCACCACAGGTGTAACACATACTGACAATGAAGTGACACCAATTAGTGCGCCCAACACGCTAATGTCAACCTCTAAATATAAACAGAAAAACCAAGGCCTATAACAAACCCCAAACAGTCAACCTGAAATCCAGTAAGAACATCTGTAACCCTGAGTAATAATGTCATAGAAGAATTAACAGAAATATTTGCATATTAAAGGTTGTCACTGACAACCATGGATGACGAAAAGATAATGATTCCTGGCCCAGTTTTGAGGAAATTTCCTTTCAAATTTAGCTTCTTGGGGAATTTAGTTCACAGCAACCTTGTCAATTGATGAGGGACCTGAGGACACTGCATCTGCCACTGTCTTCTAATAGCAGTCGCTGATGCCTCAGTGACCGAAATGCTCCTTGAGCATATACTGTATACAACAGGGTGGTGGCATGAATGCATAAAAAGTCATGAGGCGAAAAATGTGTTAGGCCAAGCATATTACAATCAGCGACAATTCCCACTAGCCAACCTATACTGGTTATCATATGGCACCGATATGAGTCCAACATTTATTCTACTGTCAAAATTGACTAGAAAGTGTAAATAGAATAATTTTGGTCATAAAGTCAGTCTCATCCAAAACAGAATTTTGTGTGGTCGTGACTGCATCACAACGTAAATGTCGGTTGGGTTAGTTTCAATTCTGCCCACAGCTGGCAGTAAACAAGTAATCATCAATTCAGAGTACAGCTGCATGTGACCCAATCGTAATGTCTGTGGTAAGTTTAAGTTGGCTTTGGATATCCCTATGGGGCTAGTTAGGGACTGTCGATATATTACACAATGTACATGGGACAATATGTTACAATTCCAATAGCTCCAAATTTCAATGACTTAACCTCAAACCAACTATACATTGTAGAAATTCATATACAAATATTGAAAGCATTTAATGAGAACCGAAAGGTGTGCAACATAAAAATTGTGTTATTACATTGTGTAATTTATTAACTAGCCACGGAGAAACCAACTTTGTCATGATCGCACACCAACCGGCTGCAGCTAATGAGCTAAATAGTTTTTAGAACTCTTCCCACCTGCGAACAGACACGATTCACATTTTAATTCAGTCATGGCTGCTAGCATTTCTTATTAATGAACCAAATCTAAAACTAGGCCAAATTAGGAAGTTTAGCCACCCTTTAACACCCATGGTCTCTGGGCTGTGGATGAAAAGCATCACTCATTAGAGATTGTGTAATACTGTATGCTTTCTAATGTAAGTTCCCTGTGCTTGGAATTGTAATGGTACTCAAGTATGCACATTAGAGATAGCTGAACTATAACACACTCAGAATATATACACTGATCTCTTATTGATGTCACTTAAATCCACTTCATCTACACAGAAGGGGAGGTGACCAGTTAAAGAAGGATTTTTAAGCCTTGAGACAATTGAGACATGGATTGTGTATGTGTGCCATTCAGAGGGTGAATTGGTAAGGCAAACGATTTAAGTGCCTTTGAACAGGGTATGGTAGTAAGTGCCAGGCGCACGGGTTTGTGTCACTAACTGCAACGCTGCTGGGTTTTTCACGCTCAACATTTTCCCGTGTGTATGAAAAACGGCCCATGCCCCGATTAATTGAGGCTGGTCTGAGGCCAAAAAGGGGGGTGCAACTCAATATTAGGAAGGTGTTCTTAATGTTTTATACACTCAGTGTACATATGCATAAGATATTATAATTATCCTATCATTGTTCACAGTAAAATAGTGCTTGAGATGATTGTAATGGCCTTATCTAGAAGAAGAGCCCTGAGACTATTTCAGGGAGTTGAGGGGGCGTAAATGGCTGAGGTTGGAGATGGTTAACACTGTTTATTAATTACATGTTTAACAGCCCTTCCAGATTTCTAGATGGTTCTTCTTTTCACTTTTTCTCCTCTCTCTCTCTCTTTCTGTGTGACTCCAGTAATATTCCATGATGATTTGTGTTCTCTTTCCTTCTTGCACGCTGTCACACTTCCTCTCTAACTCGCTCTCTCTCACAGACACCCACACACTCTTTCCTTCTAACTCCATTCATCCTTCCCTTTCTTTACTCTCAGGTCTGAGCAGAACTAACTTGTTCACTCATGGCTACCGAGCCAGGAGTCATGGACAGTTTGGCAATTGCTTCAGTCTGCTCAGCCCAAGCCCGGTGTTGAGACGCCCACGACCACATTCTGTTACAGGAAGTCATAGTGACCACACTTCCTTGAGTCCACCACCTCACGCCATGCCACACTTCAGTCAGACATGGCCACCACTTTCAAGAGTGTGGAAATTTTAAAATGATGCAAATTCAACTGTGACCTATGAACATTTACTGTAAAAAAAAATGATGCGTCTTGGTTGATGCCCTAAGTTGTTTTCCAGGTAAATTGAAAGAAATGGGTCAATTGCGATGAACATAATCTAGACACCTTAATTTGATCTGCATCTCATTAACGCGCAAACCTTGTTAAAATTCAGACTAAGGCACAGTAATTGGTGAGTTAACCTTTTTGAATACAGCAATTGAGGTTGTTAAATCCAAAGAAAGAGTGCATTCAGAAAGTATTCAGACCCCTTGACTTTTTCCACATTGTTACGTTAGCCTTATTCTTAAATGGATTAGATCAAAACAAATCCTCAATCTACACACAATACCCCATAATGACAAAGCAAAAACAGGTTTAGACATTTTTGCAAATGTATTAAAAATACAAAACAGAAATACCTTAATTACATAAACTACCGTTAAAAAGTTTGGGGTCACGTAGAAATGTCCTTGTTTTTGAAAGTAAAGCTCATTTTTTGTCCATTAAAATAACATCAAATTGATCAGAAATACAGTGTAGACATTGATAATGTTGTAAATGACTATTGTAGCTGGAAACTGCAGATTTTTTATGAATTATCTACATAGGTGTACAGAGGCCCATTATCAGCAACGATCACTCCTGTGCTCCAATTGGCACGTTGTGTTAGCTAATCTAAGTTTATCATTTTAAAAGGCTAATTGATCATTAGAAAACCCTTTTGCAATTATGTTAGTACAGCTGAAAACTGTCGTCCTGATTAAAGAAGCAATAAAACTGGCCTTCTTTAGACGAGATGAGTATCTGGAGCATCAGCATTTGTGGGTTCGATTACAGGCTCCAAATGGCCAGAAACAAAGACCTTTCTTCTGAAACGCGTCAGTCTATTCTTGTTCTGAGAAATGAAGGCTATTCCATGCAAGAAATTGCCAAGAAACTGAAGATCTGGTACAACGGTGTGTACTACTCCCTTCACAGAACAGTGCAAACTGGCTCTAACCAGAATAGAAAGAGGAGTGGGAGGCCCCAATGCACAACTGAGCAAGAGGACAAGTACATTAGAGTGTCTAGTTTGAGAAACAGACGCCTCACAAGTCCTCAACTGGCAGCTTCATTAAATAGTACCCACAAAAACACCAGTCTCAACGTCAACAGTAAAGAGGAGACTCTGGGATAATGGCCTGATGAAACTCTTTTGCCTGAATGCCAAGCGTAACGTCTGGAGGAAACCTGGCACTATCCCTACGGTGAAGCATGGTGGTGGCAGAATCATGCTGTGGGGATGTTTTTCAGCAGCAGGGACTGGGGGACTAGTCAGGATCGAGGGAAAGATGAACGGCACAAAGTAAAATCAAATCAAATATTCTGCCACATGCACCGAATACAACAAGTGTAGACTTTACCGTGAAATGGTTACTTACAAGCCCTTAACCAACAGTGCAGTTCAAGAAGAAAATATTTACTAAAATAAAAAGTAATAATAAAAAGTAACACAATAACGAGGCTATATACATGGGGCACCGGTACCAAGTCAGTGTGCAGGGGTACGGGCTAGTTGGGGTAATCTGTACATGTAGGTGGGGCCAAAGTGACTATGCATAGGTAACAAACAAACAGTGAGTAGCAGCAGTGTACAAGAGGGGGGCTTGTCAATGTAAATTGTCCAGTGGCAATTTTTATGAATTGTTCAGCAGTCTAATGGCTTGGGGGTAGAAGCTGTTGAGGAGCCTTTTGGTCCTAGACTTGGCGCTCCGGTACCGCTTGCTGTGCGGTAGCAGAGAAAACAGTCTATAACTTGGGTGACTGGAGCCTCTGACAATTGTATTGGCTTTCCTCTGACACTGCATATTATATAGGTCCCGGATTGTAGGAATCTTGGCCCCAGTAATGTACTGGGCCGTTCACACTATCCTCTGTAGCGCTTTACTGTCAGATGCCGAAAAGTTGCCATACCAGGCGATGATGCACCCGGTCAGGATGCTCTTGATGGTGCATCTGTAGAACTTTTTGAGGATCTGGGGACCCATGCCGAATCTTTTCAGTCTCCTGAGGGGGGAAAAATGTTGTTGTGCCCTCTTCATGACTGTCTTGGTATGTTTGGACCATGATAGTTCGTTGGTGATGTGGACACCAAGGAACTTGAAACTCTCGACGTACACACGACTACAGCCCCATCAATGTTAATGGGGGCCTGTTTGGCCCACCTTTTCCTGTAGTCCACGATCAGCTCCTTTGACTTGCTCACATTGAGGGAGAGGTTGTTGTCCTGGCACCACACTGCCAGTTCTCTGACCTTCTCCCTATAGGCCGTCTCCTCGTTGTCATTGATCAGGCCTACCACTGTTGTTTCGTCAGCAAACTTAATGATGGTGTTGGAGTCGTGTTTGGCCACGCAGTCTTGGGTGAACAGGGAATACAGGAGGGGACTAAGTACACACCCCTGAGGGGCCCCAGTGTTAAGGATCAGCGTGGCAGACGTGTTGTTGCCTACTCTTACCACCTGGGGGCGGCCGTCAGGAAGTCCAGGATCCAGTTGCAGAGGCAGGTGTTTAGTCCCAGAGTCCTTAGCTTTGTGATGAGCTTCTTGGACACTATGGTGTTGAATGCTGAGCTGTAGTCAATGAACAGCACTCTCACATAGCTGTTCCTTTTGTCCAGGTAAGAAAGGGCAGTGTGGAGTGTGATTGAGTGCATCATCTGTGGATCTGTTGGGAAGATATGCGAATTGGAGTGGGTCTAGGGTGTCCGGGAGGATGCTGTTGATGTGAGCCATGACCAGCCTTTCAAAGCACTTCATGGCTCCGACATGTGTGCCACAGGGCGGTAATCATTTAGGCAGGTTACCTTCGCTTCCTTGGGTACAGGGACTATGGTGGTCTGCTTGAAACATGTAGGTATTACAGACTCGGTCAGGGAGAGGTTGAAAATATCTAAACTGACACTTGACAGTTGGTCCACGCATGCTTTGAGTACACGTCCTGGTAATCTGTCTGGCCCAGCAGCTTTGTGAATGTTGACCTGTTTAAAGGTTTTGTTCACACCGGCTACCGAGAGCGTCATCACACAGTCATCCAGAACAGCTTGTGCTCTCTTGCATGCTTCAGTGTTGCTTGCCTCGAAGCAAGCATAAAAGGCATTTAGTTCATCTGGTAGGCTCGTGTCACTGGGCAGCTCGCATCTGGGTTTACCTTTGTATTCTGTAATAGTTTAAGCCCTGCCACCTCCGACGAGCGTCAGAGCTGGTGTAGTAGGATTCAATCTTAATCCTGTATAGACGCTTTGCTTGTTTGATGATTCATCTGAGGGCATAGCGGGTTTTCTTATAAGCGTCCAGATTAGTCTCCCGCTCCTTGAAAGCGGCAGCTCTGGCCTTTAGCTCGTCATTGATGCACTTATTGATAAAGCAGGTGACTGAGGTGATGTATTCCTCAATGCCACTGGATGAATCCCAGAACATATTCCAGTCTGTGCTAGCCAAACAGTCCTGTAGTGTAGCATTCACGTCATCTGACCACAGTCTTTTCTTCAAGCAAAAGGCGTGGATCTGGGCCTGTTTCAGTGAAAGCAGGCTATCCTTCTTGTTGGACTCGTTAAAGGAAACAGTTTCTTCCAGTCCGCGGTGAGTAATCGCTTTTCTGATGTCCAGAACTTATTTTCGATCATAAGAGATGGTAGCAGCAACATTATGTACACAATAAGTAAAAAAATAAGTTACAGTATGCATCAATCATTACTCCCCTTGATGAACACCTGCTTCAGAGCACTCAGGAACTCAGACTGGGGTGAAGGTTCACCTCACAATAGGACAACAACCCTAAGCACATAGCCAAGACAATGCAGGAGTGGCTTCGGCACAAGTTTCTGAATGTCCTTGAGTGGCCCAGCCAGAGCCCAGGCATGAACCCGATCGAACATCTCTGGAGAGACCTGAAAATAGCTATGCAGCAATGCTCCCCATCCAACCTGACGGCGCTTAAGAGGATCGGCAGAGATGAATGGGAGCAACTCCCTAAATACAGGTGTGCCAAGCTTGTAGCTTCTTACCCAAGAACAATCGAGGCTGTAATCGCTTCCAAAGGTGCTTCTTGAAAGTACTGAGTAAAGGGTCAGGAATACTTATGTAAATGTTAAAAATAAAAATAAACGTTTTTACTTTGTAATTATGGGGTATTGTGTGTAGTTGATGAGAATATATATTGTTTTAATCCAGGCTATAATGTTGAAAAAAAGTCTAGGCATCTGAATACTTTCCAAATGCACTGTGCATCAATCATTAGAATTATCTGTGGTTAAATCGTTCTACCATTTCAGAGGATGAGCTACAGAAAAAATGTTATAATAATTTCAGAGTTGAGGATGATCTAATGCACCAAAATTACCACATCTCTTTTTATTATTGTTTATTTATTTAACCTTTATTTAACTTGGCAAGTCAGTTAAGAACAAATTCTTAGTTAGAATGATGGCCTACCCCAGCCAAACCCTCCCTTAACCCGGACGAGATGCAGTGCCATAGCGCCACTCGGGAGCTCCAGGAAAGCTTAAGCACAATTAACCCTACGTTCCATAACCTGGATTCTATAGAGTGAAGTGGAAGGAATAATTGAACATACAGTACATTTAAGAGACAACTCAGCAATCACTCCTATTTGAGCTAATCAGCTATAACTATTATCCTGGTTCCTCACAATTGACGTTGTACCATCTTGTGAACCTGACACTCATAGTGTTATGTGGGGGTGATAATTCACCACATGTAAATTCTAAGATAAGAGCCAGTGTGGGAATAGCTCCTATTTTAGCTCATCAGCTCCAACCGTCACTCAGGTTTGTTGATTACCTGTGTGTCCCATGGGGGGGGGGGGGGGGGTGTCCCTCTGTGAAAGGTCAGGTTGGATTAGAAGACAGTCTGTGACTTATAGGATACAGAGCTGTGTTAGCGGCATGGAGGCTGAAGGTGGGTGGGGGTGTTGCAGATACAGAGATGTGTTAGCAGCAGGGGGGTGGAGGAAGGTACAGGTGGTGGAGACTCAGAGTTCTCACGGTTATGTCAGTGATCAAAGAGGATGTGAAACGGAGACGAGCCATGAGTACTGTAGCATAAATACTTTCCTTCATCTCAAATGCCATTGACTATAATAACATTATTTTTAAGAATAGTAATAAACAAGACAAGTTCTTGTCTCATAAGGCTGTTTCTATGGGAACAAGGCATCTGACTGACCCAAAATAACCTAGATTGCATGTTGATTTGTAGTGAAGGAATAAGACAAAAAGATCATACTCAAAAGGTGATCAAAATTGCTATTTAATCAAATGGCTTCTAGTTTATTTGTTGCTGTGGTATTTGACTACATATTCCCCCAGCATCACTTGTTTATTTTCTGTTCCAAGGGAACCTTTAGATTCTAGATCCATGTGAGTGAATGAATTTCCTCCAACCATTTGAATTAAAGGCAGCAATAGAAACATCCTCTAGTGGGCACTGCAGAGGTCAATCTTATTCTCTGAGACTTTCAAAATAAGGTTAAAATCCTTGGGAGTATATTCCATGGGAACCAGTCGATTTTAACGACAAACCGAAATCAATATAACCAACACATTTTGGCCCTAAAAACAGTGCATTTCCAGAGTAATATAAGTAAACCTTTTAACGAGGAGATTATTTTAACTCATTTGTCACTCTTGTTTAACTCACCTGTTGTTATTGTTTTGTCTAGACTTTATCGTCTGGCACGTGTCCTCATTCCAGAAACATCAGTCGGCGTGATTGGTTGCCTTCAGTGTCCACTGAAATGTTCCCTCCATTATGTCTGTTACCATGACAGCAACAGGAAAGTCATCATGATGGTACTTATTTGCTTAGTAAATAAGCATATAATCAAAACATGTTATTAATGAATCTATGGACCAACCCCAAGTAATATAACCACTGAAATGACTCTCATTTTCTTCTATCCTTTCCATCCTCAACAAACCAGATCTCCTTCTGCTTCATTTATATGGGCCATTTGTCATGACATGAGGTCGGTATTTATCTTGGTTCATTAAGTCGGAGACAGATTTCATATTGAGGAGTCTCACAATGATACTCTGAGGTCAGTATCCAAACACATTTCCAATGCATAATTAATGGCCAGTTGGTGGATTAGGAGGCAAGACTCTCACGGGGAGAAACAGCTGTGTGGCGTGCTTAATGTGCAGGTTGCATGTTGGGAAAATATGGGTCGGCCCATGGAGGGAGGAGAAAGAAGGATAGATATTCCCCAATTATCAATCTTACTGGGAATGATCTTTCACAAACGTGACTGTTTTTATGAGTAGAAGTTAATCTTTTGATACCATGTGAATACTTTAGGGGGATGGGGGTTATGTTTCAGATCTGACAAAATCCTTGAGTTTATTTTAATGAACAATGGGTATACTGTCTTCGAAAATGAGATCAATCTTACTTTCTTTAGTTATTGTAGTAAATCTGTGATAAATTTGTGTAGGGACAGACAGATTTAGACTACAAGTGGTGTGGGGGTTGTGCTTTGGCAAAGTGGGTGGGGTTATATCCTTCCTGTTTGGCCCTGTCCGGGGTTATCGTCGGATGGGGCCACAGTGTCTCCTGACCTCTCCTGTCTCAGCCTCCAGTATTTATGCTGCAGTAGTTTATGTGTCGGGGGGCTAGGGTCAGTCTGTTATATCTGGAGTATTTCTCCTGTCTTATCGGGTGTCCTGGGTGAATTTAAGTATGCTCTCTCTAATTCTCTCTTTCTCTCTTTCTTTCTTTCTCTCTCTCGGAGGACCTGAGCCCTAGGACCATGCCTTAGGACTACCTGACATGATGACTCCTTGCAGTCCCCAGTCCACCTGGCCATGCTGCTGCTCCAGTTTCAACTGTTCTGCCTGCGGCTATGGAACCCTGACCTGTTCACCCGACGTGCTACCTGTCCCAGACCTGCTGTTTTCAACTCTCTAGAGACAGCAGGAGCGGTAGAGATACTCTCAATGATCGGCTATGAAAAGCCAACTGACATTTACTCTTGAGGTTCTGATTTGTTGCACCCTTGACAACTGTGAGTATTATTATTTGACGATGCTGGTCATTTATGAATATTTGAACATCTTGGCCATGTTCTGTTATAATCTCCACCTGGCACAGCCAGCAGAGGACTGGCCACCCCTCATAGCCTGGTTCCTCTCTAGGTTTCTTCCTAGGTTTTGGCCTTTCTAGGGAGTTTTTCCTAGCCACCGTGCTTCTACACCTGCATTGCTTGCTGTTTGGGGTTTTAGGCTGGGTTTCTGTACAGCACTTTGAGGTATCAGCTGATGTAAGAAGGGCTATATAAATACATTTGATTTGATGATTTGATTTGATTTGATACTACAAATATCATAAATACATAACTGTGTGATTCATATAAACATTTATTGGTTAGTTTGTAAATTGCACATTTGTAAATAATATATATATGGTCAGTTTGTTAACCCATTTACACATGATATGTAGTCACGTGAGAGATGGTCAAAAGTTACAATTCTCGTCGTGGCAATGTCATATAACCATCTGAACAAGGATAAGGTGTTTCACATATCAACAGGAGTACTGTAGAAAAAAAATCATAATATTAATAAACTTTGATAGATCTAATATACTGTATTTATATTCATATAAGCACATTTTTTTTACATGCAATTGTAAACTCAAATCAAATCAAATGTATTTTTATATAGCCCTTCGTACATCAGCTGATATCTCAAAGTGCTGTACAGAAACCCAGCCTAAAACCCCAAACAGCAAGCAAAGCATGTGAAAGAAGCACGGTGGCTAGGAAAAACTCCCTAGGAAAAACTCCCTAGAAAGGCCAAAAACCTAGGAAGAAACCTAGAGAGGAACCAGGCTATGAGGGGTGGCCAGTCCTCTTCTGGCTGTGCAGGGTGGATATTATAACAGAACATGGTCAAGATGTTAAAATGTTAAAATGTTCATAAATGACCAGCATGGTCAAATAATAATAATCATAGTAGTTGTCGAGGCTGCAACAAGCACGTCCGGTGAACAGGTCAGGGTTCCATAGCCGCAGGCAGAACAGTTGAAACTGGAGCAGCAGCACGGCCAGGTGGACTGGGGACAGCAAGGAGTCATCATACCAGGTAGTCCTGAGGCATGGTCCTAGGGCTCAGGTCCTCCGAGAGAAAGACAGAAAGAGAGAAAGAGAGAATTAGAGAGAGCATATTTAAATTCACACAGGACACCGGATAAGACAAGAGAAATACTCCAGATGTAACAGACTGACCCTAGCCCCCCGACACATAAACTACTGCAGCATAAATACTGGAGGCTGAGACAGGAGGGATCAGAAGACACTGTGGTCCCATCCGATGATGCCCCCGGACAGGGCCAAACAGGCAGGATATAACCCCACCCACTTTGCCAAAGCACAGCCCCCACACCACTAGAGGGATGTCTCCAACCACCAACTTACCGTCCTAAGACAAGGCCGAGTATAGCCCACAACGATCTCCGCCATGGCACAACCCAAAGGGGGGTGGCGCCAACCCAGACAGGAAGACCACGTCAGTGACTCAACCCACTCAAGTGACGCACCCCTCCCATGGACGGCATGGAAGAACACCAGTAGGCCAGTGACTCAGCCCCTGTAAAAGGGTTAGAGGCAGAGAATCCCAGTGGAAAGAGGGGAACCGGCAAGGCAGAGACAGCAATGGCGGTTCGTTGCTCCAGCCTTTCCGTTCACCTTCACACTCCTGGGCCAGACTATACTTAATCATAGGACCTATTGAAGAGATAAGTCTTCAGTAAAGTTTTAAAGGTTGAGACTGAGTCTGCGTCTCTCACATTGGTAGGCAGACCATTCCATAAAAATGGAGCTCTACTAGACTTGTTTTAAGGACATTACATCAAAGTTGGATCAGCCTGTAGTGTGGTTTTCCACTTTAATTTTGAGTGTGACTCCAAATCCAGACCTCCATGGGTTGATAAATTGGATTTCCATTGATTATTTTTGTGTGATTTTGTTGTCAGCACATTCAACCATGGAAAGAAAAAAAGTATTTAATAAGATTATTTCATTCATTCAGATCTAGGATGTGTTATTTTAGTGTTCCCTTTATTTTTTTGAGCAGTGTATATATATATATATATATATATATATATATATAAATAAATAATAGAGGTCGACCGATTAAATCGGCATTGCCGATTTCAAGTTTTCATAACAATCGGAAATTGGCATTTCAGGATGCCGAGTATGGCCGATTACATTTCACTCCAGGAGGAGATTGCGTGGCAGGCTGACCACCTGTTACGCGAGTGCAGCAAGGAGCCAATTTAAGTTGCTAGCTAGCATTAAACTTATCTTATAAAAAAACAATCAATCTTTACATAATCACAAGTTAACTACACATTTTTGATGATATTACTAGTTTAACTAGCTTGTCCTGCGTTGCAAATAATCGATGCGGTGCCTGTTAATTTATAATCGAATCATAGCCTACTTCGCCAAACAGGTGATGATTTAACAAGCGCATTCGCGAAAAAAGCACTGTCGTTGCACCAATGTACATAACCATGAACATCAAGGCCTTTCTTAAAATCAGTACACAAGTATATTATTTTTACCTGCATATTTAGTTAAAAGAAATTCATGTTAGCAGGCAATATTAACTAGGGAAATTGTATCACTTCTCTTGCGTTCTGTGCAAGCAGAGTCAGGGTATTGTCACGTCCTGACCAGTAAAGGGGTTATTTGTTATTATAGTTTGGTCAGGACGTGGCAGGGGGTATTTGTTTTATGTGGTTCGGGGTGTGTGTTTATGTAGAGGGGTGTTTGTTTAGAGTTTCCGGGGTTTTGGTCTGTGTTCTATGTTAGTGTATTTCTATGTCTGATCTAGGGTGTTTAGTTCTATGTTTAGTTAATTGGGATTGGGCCTTCAATTGGAGGCAGCTGTTTCTCATTGCCTCTGATTGAAAGTCCTATATATAGGGATGTGTTTGTTATGGGGATTGTGGGTGGTTGTTTTTGCATAGCTGTGTGTGTAGCCTGCATTACTGTTTGTCGTCCGTTCGTTTTTCTTGTTTCGTCAGTGTTCTAAATAAAGTTAAAATGAGCACTCAACCCGCTGCACCTTGGTCCACTTCCTACGACGGCCGTTACAGGTATATGCAGCAGTAATGGCCGCCTGGCTCGTTGCGAATTGTGAGAAGACCATTTCTTCCTAACAAAGACGGTAATTAATTTGCCAGAATTTTAAATAATTATGACAGAACATTGAAGGTTGTGCAATGTAACAGCAATATTTAGACTTACGGATGCCACCCGCTCGATAAAATACAGAACGGTTCCGTATTTCACTGATAGAATAAACGTTTTGTTATCGAAATGATAGGTCATTAATATGGTCAAATCTGGAAACTAAGGCTCGTATTTCTTTGTGTTTATTATATTATAATTAAGTCTATGATTTGAGAGAGCAGTCTGACTGAGCGGGGGTAGGCAGCAGCAGGCTCGTAAGCATTCATTCAAACAGCACTTTCCTGCGTTTGCCAGCAGCTCTTTGCAATTCTTGAAGCACAGCGCTGTTTATGACTTCAAGCCTATTGTCATGACGTTGGCCTCTTTGAGTACAGGGAGGACAGTTGACCCCCTCCCCCTTGCACCATCCCCCAACCTACCTTCCCCCACCCAGTCCCTGTGTGAAGGAGTGGTAAAATTCCAGAGAAGAATCTCTGGCCACATGGCCCATAGAGAGAGACACAGGAAATTCTTCCAACTCACAGAATTGGGGAACCGAGTGACATTTGTGTTCTGGAGAAGGTATGGAAGATTGGTGAAGAATCCAGCTACGAACTGGTCCGCTTGGTACAATTTTGTGATACTCAGAAGAGACAATATAGCCATATTACCATAAAACGGTTTATATAATAGCCTCAGCTATGAGACTTGCATCCACATGGTTGTATAAAATGTATTAACCTGTTAGGGCTAGGGGGCAGCATTGGCACGTCTGGATAAATTTTTTTTACCCGATTTAATCTGGTTACTAATCCTACCCAGTAACTAGAATATGCATATACTTATTATATATGGATAGAAAACACTCTAAAGTTTCTAAAACTGTTTGAATGGTGTCTGTGAGTATAACAGAACTCATTTGGCAGGCAAAACCCTGAGACATTTTCTGACAGGAAGTGGATACCTGATGTGTTGTATTGACTTTAAACCTATCCCATTGAAAAACACAGGGGTTTAGGAATATTTTGGCACTTCCTATTGCTTCCACTAGATGTCACCAGCCTTTACAAAGTGTTTTGAGTCTTCTGGAGGGAGATCTGACCGAACAAGAGCCATGGAACGATGATGTCCCATTAGACACCTGGCGCGCGAGTTCATGTTGGGTACCCTCGTTCCAATACGTTATAAAAGAGTATGCATTCGTCCACCTTGAATATTATTCATGTTCTGGTTAAAAAAGGCCCTAATGATTTATGCTATACAACGTTTGACATGTTTGAACGAACGGAAATATATTTTTTCCCCTCGTTCATGACGAGAAGTCCGGCTGGCTTAGATCATGTGCGAACAAGACGGAGATTTTTGGACATAAATGATGAGCTTTTTTGAACAAAACTACATTCGTTATGGACCTGTGATACCTGGAAGTGACATCTGATGAAGAGAATCAAAGGTAATGGATTATTTACATAGTATTTTCGATTTTAGATCTCCCCAACATGACGTCTAGTCTGTATCGCAACGCGTATTTTTCTGGGCGCAGTGCTCAGATTATTGCAAAGTGTGATTTCCCAGTAAGGTTATTTTTAAATCTGGCAAGTTGATTGCGTTCAAGAGATGTAAATCTATAATTCTTTAAATGACAATATAATATTTTACCAATGTTTTCTAATTTTAATTATTTAATTTGTGACGCTGACTTGACTGCCGGTTATTGGAGGGAAACGATTTCCTCAACATCAATGCCATAGTAAAACGCTGTTTTTGGATATAAATATGAACTTGATAGAACTAAAAATGCATGCATTGTCTAACATAATGTCCTAGGAGTGTCATCTGATGGAGATTGTAAAAGGTTAGTGCATCATTTTAGCTGGTTTTA
This sequence comes from Salmo salar, assembly GCF_965601325.2. Classification (NCBI taxonomy): domain Eukaryota; kingdom Metazoa; phylum Chordata; class Actinopteri; order Salmoniformes; family Salmonidae; genus Salmo; species Salmo salar. The sequence goes on from NC_138299.1 coordinate 66,104,004, forward strand.
TGGTTTTGGTGACCCTGTCTTTGACTTGACAAAACATTACACACAACTCTTGTAAATGTACTGTCCTAACATACTCTAAATTTATGCTTTCGCCGTAAAACCTTTTTGAAATCGTAAAACGTGGTTAGATTAAGGAGATGTTTATCTTTCAAATGGTGTAAAATAGTTGTATTTTTGAAAAATTTGAATTTTGACATTTATTTGGATTCAAATTTGCCGCTCTTGAAATGCACCTGCTGTTGATGGAGTGCACCACGGGTGGCACGCTAGCGTCCCACCTAGCCCATAGAGGTTAATAAGGATAAAGCTATTTGTAATACATTGAGATGCTATGTACTGATGTTAATGTGATAAGCTTGGTACAGAAATACAATTCTAACTCAGTCATCGGCACGCCCCCAGGGACACAGACAGGACCAGGCGTCATGTGACAAGCCTGTTCTATGTTCACTATAAAACCATACCCTGATTTACTTTCTAACAGACCAGGCCTCCACTCCATTGCGAGTTGGCCAATAGGTTTGACCATCCAATCCATCTACTGAAAGTGAACCATACCACGTGGTTAACTTTTAGACTATTGATACCGACAGAATAAGAACAAGTCTTTGATATTAATTAATAGTCTGCAGCTAGAAATTATATCATTGAACGCGAAGACCGACGAAACATCCATTCTATGACGACATTAATGAATGTCGCTTTGAAAGATCCATTCTAACCGAGAGAGAGAGACAGAGAGAGAGAACGCGGACAAAACTCTCCAACAGAACGACGCTCCAACAAGGATCCCGACGACACACTGAGCGTAAATATATATTGATTGCAATTGTTCCCAAAAGAGTGAGCGTTCATGTGCAAAGGATTAGCATGTCAATTGTTAATATTAATGAACTTTGTGTGTCCTCAGCTGACCGTTTATGACCCATTCTTGAACAATACACCAGCCATGCCTGTTTTAGCCCACTAGGGCACATTACTCTACCAATTCTTTGTGATGATAATTACTGTTTGTATGCTTTCTGTGAATTACTTAGTTTAGTAAATAAATGATTTTAAGACAATTCATGTATGGATGACTCTTAGTAAAGGCTGGGTTCGTGCAGATACAACAATTTACGACGTTTGGAATGAGACTGGACGCGAGGTAAAATACATCATTTAAACCAGAAGCAAATCGGCCTATACTATTATAGAATATAATATATAATGTTATAATATAGGAAAGTTATATTAGGAAAATTATAACTTTGTAATCTGAATATTTTCCTTGGTGCCCCGATCTCCTAGTTAATTACAATTAAACGATGAATCAGTTTGATCGCGTGATAATAATTACAGGGAGTTAATTGATAAACATGTCTTCAGTTTAATGGTACCCCAAAGACACGACACTATCAACTCCCAAGATTAGGCAGGCAATACTATAGCGCCTATAAGAACATCCAATAGTCAAAGGTATATGAAATACAAATGGTATAGAGAGAAATAGTCCTATAACTACAACCTAAAACTCCTTAACTGGGAATACTGAAGACTCATGTTAAAAGGAACCACCAGCTTTCATATGTTCTCATGTTCTGAGCAAGGAACTTATACGTTAGCTTATTTACATGGCACATATTGCACTTTTACTTTCTTCTCCAACACAGTGTTTTTGTATTATTTAAACCAAATTGAACATGTTTCATTATTTATTTGAGACTAAATAGATTTTTTTTAATGTATTATATTAAGTTAAAATAAGTGTTCATTCAGTATGTTGTAATTCTCATTATAACAAATATATATATATATATATAAATAAAAATTGCCGGATTAATCGGTATCGGCTTTTTTTGGTCCTCCAATAGTTGATATCGGCATTGAAAAATCATAATCGGTCGACCTGTTGTGTATAAATCTCGACATATACAAAGGGTGCAATTTTGACTGTGTTGTGCAGTGGTGTTGTTGTCAAACCACCGTATTACTTCAATGCTAACTGTCAGTTTCTTTCAGGAAGAGATGAGAATGCAACAGATACACAATTACCTCATGCATGACAGAATGTCCCTAATGTTGATGTTTTGGAGCTGTAATCTGGATTTTCTAGTTTTTTTCTTTGGTGAATCGACATGCTGTTATAACAGAATCAGTGGGAAGTAACTTCTGAAAACACACATTTCAATCTTTCTCATCGGCTACAGGGCAAATTAGATACTAATCATACAGTTGCTACTTTTTCACTCAACCATTAAGCTCATTAATTGGCGTTAATTTGATTTTACGTTTGATTAGAACATATTCGACTAGTCATCTTCAAGCAAATCGCACAGCACAATACTCTGCACAAGTCTTGACTAGCATACATTACGATGTAAATTAATTTATATGAAGTGTATGATTGAAAATAACATTTCACAAGCGAAATCTGTACCTGTGTGAATCTTTATCCATGCAAGGCCAGAGTGCAGGAGATGTTAGGACAATTCAATCACTCATAAATGCTATCTATTTATCTATTGGTATCTCTAGCTTCCCTCTCATCATGCCGAAGGATATATGCAAGGTTAAGCATTCCTCATTCAACTGTGAGGGAAGTGGTTAGGGACAACTTCATCTTGACCTTAGATCAGTGTCTGGGGGCAACTTATTTCAAATCACACAAACCTCCCCCCACTCACCAGGAACAAGCCCATCCCCTTCCCCACCTTTCCCCTCACCCACCACACACAACCACCCCTCACCCACCTGCAGCGTGCTGACATGACAGGGCGTGCCGCTGACCGTGTTGTTCTTGCCCGCCGCCTTCTCCTTCCCCTCTGCCTTTGCCGCCATCTTGGCCTCCTCTGCCTCAATGCGCTTGGGGCTGTTGAGCATCACCTACACCACGGCATACTCCACTAGCGAGGCGAAGCCAAACAGCAGACATGCTATGAGCCAGATGTCGATGGCCTTCACATAGGACACCTTGGGCAGCTCTGAGGCCAGGGACGTGCACTCAGAAGACAGGGAGAGCACTGAGAGGATCCCTGGGAGGTTAACAGGATGGGAGTGAAGATGTGGCCTTGTCAATTAAACATCCAAGGAAGGAGAGCATAGCTTAGCGTTGGGGTTACTTCTTCAGGTGTCTTAGGATCTCAAATTAACATTTGACCCCTGGACTCTCTAATGTGCGACACAAAATGCACAGCAGACAAAGAGATTCAACTTCAGACCATGAGGATCGCAGTATTTTATTAGTTTTCATCCTTGCCTTTAAATCAGAGGTCTAGACTTTGATCTAAACCAGGTGAGTGGTAAGTAGCAGGGAGAAGACACAGCAGCCCTTGAGAGTTGGAATTGAATACCCCTGGTGTACAGTACATAATGGATATATGAATCACCTAAACTAGGCAGTGGTAATGAAACACTCACAAGCCCATATCCCAGGATTTACAGTAGAAAGAGCCCAATTATAAACCTTCTTATACCTTTCTCATTCTAGTGATGAAGCGGGTTCAAATAGCCACTGATAACGGAGGGCTATTTATATTTATTTTTCTCCAATTGGACAATGAATCTAGGTGGTTGTATGCGTAAAAATCTTCATATAAAAGCGGGGTCCTTATTTCGGATGATTATCTAACCCCATTCGAGTTCGCCGAGCTCCGAAATCCTTTTCATCACAGCATGTAAGATGTCCTATTTTACATAACACAAGGAAGGTGTTGGCTCTGTTGAAACAGCATAATTGTCACAACGTGCACAGAAGGTGGCGCCTCTCCTCGGTCGGGCAGTGCTCGGCGGTCGTCATCGCCGGCCTACTAGCTGCCACCGATCTATGTTTCAGTGTCTGTTAGTTATGTCTGTTTTTGGTTGCACCTGTTTCGTGTTTGTCATTAGTGGGGAGGGTATTTAGTTTGTCTGTGTTTAGTTAGGATTCGTGCAGGATTGTTTTATGTTACGTGTGGTAGGGGTTGTAATTATTTAACGTAGTTGCATTTTGCAACGTATCGTTTAGGCATTAGGGTTGCCGGGCTGTGCCCCGTCTGTCTTTTAGAGTGGAGCTTTCCTCTCATCATTTGACTTTTGTGCACCCTGCCTTATATGTGGATTTGCCCCTTGGCAGTATTAAATTACGTTTGTTCAAACGGACCTCAGTCTCCTGCGCCTGACTCATCCTCCAAGTGTTCTATCTGCCCATGACAATAATGCTTTGTTTGCTTGATGCTTGGCCCCCGATAGGGCGCTTTATTGTGGGAACAAAATGAGTCTGAAACCGACACACATAGTAGGAAGCATGTATGAAAGTATTCCACACATTTAATAACATGTACACTAACATACACTCACAGAGATGAATGACATATGTCAAATGGTCACACGCGGGAGATGACTGACCTTTGCTGATCCCATTTACTGAGGTGTCATGAGGTGGCCCTCCAGAGGAAATCCACACAGCTCTTTCCAGACCCATCGGACTGTGTGAAGTGACGCCAAATGGGTGAGAAGTTGACATTTCCGACTCATGCAGGCTTGTTTACAATGGACCAGGCGAGTTACCCATACAAAATGAAAGGTATCATTATCTATTATGTATCATGTAGGGGCGACAGTGGAATGACAATGGGTGGTCCCATTCACATTGCACTCCCTCAGAGGAGTGTGAAAAGCCTGCACAAACAGATTGTTGGCCATCCCTTGTATAAGTATGTACATTCACAAACTAAAGTGTACCAAGTTTTTCAAGCTACTGGTAGGGTAACACACATTCATAACAAAGTAATCTAAAATGTATTTGGGTATACAATAATGTGACTGCAAAATGACTGTTGTGATAACTAACTATAATTGCTAAATACCATTGCATTACATCGGTCTATGAATAAAATCATAATAATGAACTACACATCTTTTCCAAGAGTTTGACTAAGGACAAGCAGAGAGAGAACGCATCATCATCAAGATACCCTATATACCAGGCTAAATGTGTATGTTCTCACACTCGTCTAATACCAGTGGCTATTTCCTCTTGGATCTTTTTTTCAGAAGCAGATCAGGAGGGGCAGCCCTTGGCATGTTCCATTTTTGTCAGATTCCGCTCTCTTTCCCTCTATCTGCTAATGCTCTGCTGTTTAATTGCATTCATGAATAACCATGGTATCTCACTTCCTAGACAGACTTCTCTTTCATCGTTTCTTTCCCTTGTTATCTGCTTTGGAGTAACGTCATTAAAACACGTCTCTCTCGTGTTCCCTTTTAGTCGGTCACTCGGTATAACACACTATGGGGAGTCAACAACCAATCGTATTCACCTTAAGAAAACTGAAATCACGCACAATGGATGCCGAGCCCGCCCCCTTCATGGCTATAATAATCGGGGCTCGCATTCATTTCCTAATTTCTTCGCTCTCAGCTCCTGTCACGCAATTTCCAAACTTTTGAAGCACACGAAGACCACGAGATTAGGCTCCGACTTAGGTGTCTGTTAGTGGGAACAGTGCATACTCCTCCCCCTATATCAAGGGTCTCCAACATGTCGATTGTGAGCTACCAGTAGCTTGCAGCCCACGTATGAGTAGCTCGCCAAACAATTCTGAAAGTATATCCAATTTTCACGTGTCCCATCGCAAACTTTTGTTAACAAATCTCACAAGTATCAGACACCGCAAGCTTCCAGCTACTATCTAAACAATGCAACATTGATATTATCCCAGCCCTGGTTAGCCACTATTTGATTTAAAAGCCAAACCTAACACAATATCTGCAAATGCATTTCCAGCAATATTGCCCCTGTCGGTCTGTGTGGTGCGCACGTTTGTCTATCACTCCGTGTGTTGATGTGATAAGGGTCTTGTGGATTGACAGAAATACTTTCCCCCAAACCTTTGCAATTAAATGTTAACTGCAAAGTAGGTTCACTTGGCAGAAAGACTCATCATTAGACTAGCCCATTAGATGGCACCTTCCTCACTTGCTAGATGCGCAATTAAAAGGGGAATTACACTCAAAAATACATTTTTGTTTTCTTCCAGACCTAAAAAAAAAGATTGTCTTCTGATGTGATTTCAGCATTGACATGGACTCAGTAGATCCAATTGTGTTGTCGCTCTATGAACAATTGTGATTTTGAGAGTGAAAACTATCTAAAACCAGGAAAAATTTAACTGAGAAAACTATTTAGGAAAATAAAACAATTGGGGAGAAGAAAACACACAGATTTTATAGGGCCCACCTTAGAGTCGTTTATTAACCATTATTTTACCAGATATATTGGCAGAAAACAGTGCTCTACTTTCTCTTGTACACTAAGAACCTGGGGAAGAGTTGCGGGGAAGAGTTGCAGGGGAGAATAGAAGAGAAAAATGTGCCATTTTAAATGTCTAGAAAAAAAATTGAAGCTTGCAACATGTTCTATTTTTTTAAAGTAGCTCGCATGCTAGAAACAGTTGAAGACCCCTGCCCTAGATGTTGTGAGTGTTGTGTATTGGTTTTTGCTAAAAAGTAACAACTTTCTGCTCTACTTGTGTAGCTAAAGCTTCCTTACTTGGGTAAGATTTGTGTTTGCTAAAAGCCCACTACTTGCTGCTCTGCTTGTGTAGCCAGTGCTTCCTTACTTTAGTAAGATGGCCAGCGTAAGATTAAGTTAAAAAAGGCTGACCTCCAACCGTGCCCTAGGGCATGTGGTTTCAGAATGACAATTTAAGATACTCGCGAGTGCGGTCCTGTTTGCCTGGGGTGAAAACACACTCAGGAGTGAGGCCAGGAGGGATCAGCAGTGGTTGTCGGAGTTGATGGGGTGTCATCCCAGCCGAGTGAGGCTCATTCCAGTTTCTCTGGCAGTGTTCAGAGTCTGGATTCTGGTGATAATATACTATCTCTGGTTGGCTCTAGAGAGTTTTCAGAGTCTGAATTGGATGACATCAGTCCGGGGCAGCCTAAAGCTCTGGCTTTGGATTTGGCGTGGGAGAGTGAACCATTGGTGGTTAATACCTCGTGACATGCAGTGGTGAAGCATCGATTACCGCTGTTTATACATTTAGCCGATGAGCTAATGTCAACCTGGGATTCCCCTCATTCAGCCATGTTGGTGCTACTAGGTTATGGAGACTTACCAAATGTAGAGGGTATGGAGGTGGCAGGACTGGTTTGCATACTTCCGATGGATGGAAAACAATTTACTTAACCTCTTGGGGCTAGGTGGGACGCTAGCGTGCCACCCGTGGTGCACTCCATCAACAGCAGGTGCATTTCAAGAGCGGCAAATTTGAATCCAAATAAATGTCAAAATTCAAATTTTTCAAATATACAACTATTTTACACCATTTGAAAGATAAACATCTCCTTAATCTAACCACGTTTTACGATTTCAAAAAGGTTTTACGGCGAAAGCATAAATTTAGAGTATGTTAGGACAGTACATTTACAAGAGTTGTGTGTAATGTTTTGTCAAGTCAAAGACAGGGTCACCAAAACCATAAAACCAGCTAAAATGATGCACTAACCTTTTACAATCTCCATCAGATGACACTCCTAGGACATTATGTTAGACAATGCATGCATTTTTAGTTCTATCAAGTTCATATTTATATCCAAAAACAGCGTTTTACTATGGCATTGATGTTGAGGAAATCGTTTCCCTCCAATAACCGGCAGTCAAGTCAGCGTCACAAATTAAATAATTAAAATTAGAAAACATTGGTAAAATATTATATTGTCATTTAAAGAATTATAGATTTACATCTCTTGAACGCAATCAACTTGCCAGATTTAAAAATAACCTTACTGGGAAATCACACTTTGCAATAATCTGAGCACTGCGCCCAGAAAAATACGCGTTGCGATACAGACTAGACGTCATGTTGGGGAGATCTAAAATCGAAAATACTATGTAAATAATCCATTACCTTTGATTCTCTTCATCAGATGTCACTTCCAGGTATCACAGGTCCATAACGAATGTAGTTTTGTTCAAAAAAGCTCATCATTTATGTCCAAAAATCTCCGTCTCGTTAGCACATGATGTAAGCCAGCCGGACTTCTCGTCATGAACGAGGGGAAAAAATATATTTCCGTTCATTCAAACATGTCAAACGTTGTATAGCATAAATCATTAGGGCCTTTTTTAACCAGAACATGAATAATATTCAAGGTGGACGAATGCATACTCTTTTATAACGTATTGGAACGAGGGTACCCAACATGAACTAGCGCGCCAGGTGTCTAATGGGACATCAACGTTCCATGGCTCTTGTTCGGTCAGATCTCCCTCCAGAAGACTCAAAACACTTTGTAAAGGCTGGTGACATCTAGTGGAAGCAATAGGAAGTGCCAAAATATTCCTAAACCCCTGTGTTTTTCAATGGGATAGGTTTAAAGTCAATACAACACATCAGGTATCCACTTCCTGTCAGAAAATGTCTCAGGGTTTTGCCTGCCAAATGAGTTCTGTTATACTCACAGACACCATTCAAACAGTTTTGGAAACCTTAGAGTGTTTTCTATCCATATATAATAAGTATATGCATATTCTAGTTACTGGGTAGGATTAGTAACCAGATTAAATCGGGTAAATTTTTTTTATCCAGACGTGCAAATGCTGCCCCCTAGACCCAACAGGTTAACACGAGGTTAAGAAGGGGGCTAATCCTAGCATGGTGCTTCCAAATAAACAGTGCTGGTTCTCGGCAGATCAGCTGGACAAAGTGTATCAGGCTGAGCATTGGCGGCCAGATCGTTGAATGTGGTCACAATGCCACAGATTTATCATATTGGTTTGCTGCAGTAGCTGAATAGGACCGTGGAGGTGGAGAAGCCGGTTTCAGAGCTTCCCGACGCAATCTATGCTTTGGCTGATTTAGTGCTGTGTCTTTCTCGCTGTATTATCCTGGCTGTGGGAAAGTATGGGGGCGACGGTAGTGGCTCAGTGCCACCCCTGGTTGACGTTGTCCCGGATTCCTGAGGAGGGACAGGTGGATGTATTTTGATGAGCCAGTTACGCCAACAAGGTTGTGTGGCTCGGCTATGGAGTCCTTATAGGCCAGTTTCGAGGAGAAACAAAATGATGGGTGATGGGGGGGCTTCAAGATCAGTTTTTGACAGTTTTGGTGCTTCTGGGCAGTGGTGGATATCTTGGCACAGATGCCGTGCTGGGTCAAAGGAGAGCAGGATGAAAGCAGACTCTTCAATGGCGCAGGGGGAAGAAGCAGACCTTGTGACCCTAGCTGGAGACCAAGGTAGGTGGCATGTTCTTGGCACTCTCGTCCCCAAGCATTTACTGTGGCAAAAGTGCTCCCAAGTGGCTCGGTCAATGGGGGCAAGTTACTGGTTGCCGAAGTCCCTGAACCCGGTGTGGGCCGGGTATTAGAACGGAGGGTCCGTTAAGAGGGTCTGTTGTTGATTCTGGTGGCTCCCTGTTGGCCCAGACAACCCTGGTTCCCGGAGATCATCCACCTGTTGGGTGGGGACCTGTGGAGGGTTCTGTGTTGTCGGGACCTAGTGTGCCGGGGGCATGGGAGAGTTAGGCACCCACCACTGCAGATATGGATCTGTGGGTTTTGGCCCCTGAAAGGTTGAATTTGACAGCTAGGGGTTTTTCTTTGAACATGATTACGATGGTACAGTCAGTGTATAGGGTGTTGTATACATATAAGTGGCACGTTTGAGGGTTGGTGTCAGGGAAAAGGAATTTCTCCTTTGATGGACATTTTGATGTTCTTGCAAGAGCTTTTTGAACAGGGCCTTTCTTTTTCCACATTTAAGGTATATTTGGCAGCCATCTCAGCTTGTCATGTATGGATTGAGGGCGCTACCCCGGGCCTCATACACTGGTGGTGTGGTTCCTGAAAGGCAGCGTCAGCCCAGACCAGTGTCTAAGTCTATGGCGCTGATCTGGAACCTGACTTTGGTCCTGGACGCTTTGTGTGAGCCTTTATTTGAACCACTGGAGTCTGTGGACCTGAAAGTCCTTTCATACAAGACTGCCTTGCTCATGGCCTTGGTGTCGGCCAAGCATGTTGGGGTTCTCCATGCGTACACCTTTCCTGTTTGGAGTTCGCACCTGGTTACTCCAAAGGGATGTTACGACATAATGCAGCTTTTGTTCCCAAGGTAATGCTTATGTCTTACAGGTCCCTTGCTTTCGAGCTGTTCCCATTCTCACCTCCTCCGTTTACTTCTAGTGAACAACGGAGGTTGCATGGCCTGTGTCCGGCACGCACTTTATGCATGGATATGGATAGAACCAAGGATATCCGCGTTCTTGACCAGATTTCTGTCTGTTTCGCTAATCCAGCTGGGGGTAGGCGGCTTTCTAAGCAGCGTCTTTCTCATTGGATTCTGAAGGCCATCAACCCAGGGCATATGACAGCAAATGACAAGGGTTGCCTAGCGGTGTGCATGCTCACTCCACTAGAGGTGTGGCGGCTACTTGAGCATAGTTTAAGGGCATGACGATTGGCATTTTGTATTTGTATTTATTAAGGATCCCCCATTAGCTGCTGCTCTTCCTGGGGTCCAGCAACATTAAGGCAGTTATGAAATGTAATATTTAAAATTGTATATAACACTTTACCCAATACATTTAGTGTTTCTCTCAGGCCACTACTCCACTATCACATATTTACAATAAAACATCCATATGTACGTGTGTGCAGAGTGCGTGTCTTATGTGTATGTGTGTATGTCTCTTCACAGTTCCCGCTTTTCCATAAGGTGTATTTATATCTGTTTTTAAATCTGATTCTGCTGCTTGCATCAGTTACCTGATGTGGAATAGAGTTCCACATAGCTATGGCTCTATGTGGTACTGTGCGCCTCCCATAGTCTGTTCTTGTCTTGGGGATTGTGAAGAGACATTTGGTGGCATGTCTTGTGGGGTATGCATGGGTGTCCGAGCTGTGTGCCAGTAGTTTAAAACAGACACCTCGGTGCATTCAGTTTGTCAACATTTCTTACAAAAACAAGTAGTGATGAAGTCAATCTCTCCTCCACCTTGACATGCGTGTTCATTTAAGGGCCAGCTATGCTGCCTTGTATTGAGCCAATTGTAATTTGAGGTTTCTCTTTGTGGTACCGGACCACACGACTGAACAGTAGTCCAGGTGCAACAAAACTAGAGCCTGTAGGACCTGCCTTATTGACAGCATTGTTAAAAAAGGCCAAACGCTTTATTATGAACATACTTATCCCCATCTTAGCTACTGTTGTATTAACATGTTTTGACCATGACAGTTGACCATGACAGTTAATTATTTATTACAAGATTTAGTTGAGGTTTAGGGTTTAGTGAATGATTTGTCCCAAATACAATGATTTTAGTTTCTGAAGTATTTAGGACAAATGTATTCCTTGCCACCCATTCAGAAACTAACTGCAGCTCTTTGTTAACCTGTTAGGGCTAGGGGGCAGTATTGACACGGCTGGATAAAAAACATACCCGATTTAATCTGGTTACCACTCTCACCCAGTAACTAGAATATGCATATACTTATTACATATGGATAGAAAACACCCTAAATTTTCTAAAACTGTTTGAATGGTGTCTGTGAGTATAACAGAACTCAAATGGCAGGTCAAAACCTGAGAGATTCCTTTACAGGAAGTGGCCTGTCTGACCATTTCTTGAACTTCTTTTCCATCTCTATCATTTACTAAGGATCTCTGCTCTAACGTGACACTTCCCACGTCGTCCATAGGCGCTCAGAGCCCGGGAAAAAACAGAATGTCGTCATTCCAGCCCCAGGCTGAAACACATTATCGCCTTTCTCAAGTGGCCGATCAAGGGACACTGGGCTTATGCGCGTGACCCGACCGCCCCCGCCTTTGGGATTTTTTTCCTCTGTTTGCCGAAAAGGAGATTCCCTGTCGGAATATTATCGCTTTTCTACGAGAAAAATGTCGTAAAAATTGATTTTAACCTGTTAGGGCTAGGGGGCAGCATTTGCACGTCTGGATAAAAAAAATGTACCCGATTTAATCTGGTTAGTAATCCTACCCAGTAACTAGAATATGCATATACTTATTATATATGGATAGAAAACACTCTAAAGTTTCTAAAACTTTTTGAATGGTGTCTGTGAGTATAACAGAACTCATTTGGCAGGCAAAACCCTGAGACATTTTCTGACAGGAAGTGGATACCTGATGTGTTGTATTACCTTTAAACCTATCCCATTGAAAAGCACAGGGGCTGAGGAATATTTTGGCACTTCCTATTGCTTCCACTAGATGTCACCAGCCTTTACAAAGTGTTTTGAGTCTTCTGGAGGGAGAGCTGACCGAACAAGAGCCATGGAACGATGATGTCCCATTAGACACCTGGCGCGCGAGTTCATGTTGGGTACCCTCGTTCCAATACGTTATAAAAGAGTATGCATTCGTCCACCTTGAATATTATTCATGTTCTGGTTAACCTCTTGGGGCTAGGTGGGACGCTAGCGTGCCACCCGTGGTGCACTCCATCAACAGCAGGTGCATTTCAAGAGCGGCAAATTTGAATCCAAATAAATGTCAAAATTCAAATTTTTCAAACATACAACTATTTTACACCCTTTGAAAGATAAACATCTCCTTAATCTAACCACGTTTTACGATTTCAAAAAGGTTTTACGGCGAAAGCATAAATTTAGAGTATGTTAGGACAGTACATTTACAAGAGTTGTGTGTAATGTTTTGTCAAGTCAAAGACAGGGTCACCAAAACCATAAAACCAGCTAAAATGATGCACTAACCTTTTACAATCTCCATCAGATGACACTCCTAGGACATTATGTTAGACAATGCATGCATTTTTAGTTCTATCAAGTTCATATTTATATCCAAAAACAGCGTTTTACTATGGCATTGATGTTGAGGAAATCATTTCCCTCCAATAACCGGCAGTCAAGTCAGCGTCACAAATTAAATAATTAAAATTAGAAAACATTGGTAAAATATTATATTGTCATTTAAAGAATTATAGATTTACATCTCTTGAACGCAATCAACTTGCCAGATTTAAAAATAACCTTACTGGGAAATCACACTTTGCAATAATCTGAGCACTGCGCCCAGAAAAATACGCGTTGCGATACAGACTAGACGTCATGTTGGGGAGATCTAAAATCGAAAATACTATGTAAATAATCCATTACCTTTGATTCTCTTCATCAGATGTCACTTCCAGGTATCACAGGTCCATAACGAATGTAGTTTTGTTCAAAAAAGCTCATCATTTATGTCCAAAAATCTCCGTCTTGTTAGCACATGATCTAAGCCAGCCGGACTTCTCGTCATGAACGAGGGGAAAAAATATATTTACGTTCATTCAAACATGTCAAACGTTGTATAGCATAAATCATTAGGGCCTTTTTTAACCTGTTGGGTCTAGGGGGCAGCATTTGCACGTCTGGATAAAAAAAATGTACCCGATTTAATCTGGTTACTAATCCTACCCAGTAACTAGAATATGCATATACTTATTATATATGGATAGAAAACACTCTAAAGTTTCCAAAACTGTTTGAATGGTGTCTGTGAGTATAACAGAACTCATTTGGCAGGCAAAACCCTGAGACATTTTCTGACAGGAAGTGGATACCTGATGTGTTGTATTGACTTTAAACCTATCCCATTGAAAAACACAGGGGTTTAGGAATATTTTGGCACTTCCTATTGCTTCCACTAGATGTCACCAGCCTTTACAAAGTGTTTTGAGTCTTCTGGAGGGAGATCTGACCGAACAAGAGCCATGGAACGGTGATGTCCCATTAGACACCTGGCGCGCTACTTCATGTTGGGTACCCTCGTTCCAATACGTTATAAAAGGCTATGCATTCGTCCACCTTGAATATTATTCATGTTCTGGTTAAAAAAGGCCCTAATGATTTATGCTATACAACGTTTGACATGTTTGAACGAACGGAAATATATTTTTTCCCCTCGTTCATGACGAGAAGTCCGGCTGGCTTACATCATGTGCTAACGAGACGGAGATTTTTGGACATAAATGATGAGCTTTTTTGAACAAAACTACATTCGTTATGGACCTGTGATACCTGGAAGTGACATCTGATGAAGAGAATCAAAGGTAATGGATTATTTACATAGTATTTTCGATTTTAGATCTCCCCAACATGACGTCTAGTCTGTATCGCAACGCGTATTTTTCTGGGCACAGTGCTCAGATTATTGCAAAGTGTGATTTCCCAGTAAGGTTATTTTTAAATCTGGCAAGTTGATTGCGTTCAAAAGATGTAAATCTATAATTCTTTAAATGACAATATAATATTTTACCAATGTTTTCTAATTTTAATTATTTAATTTGTGACGCTGACTTGACTGCCGGTTATTGGAGGGAAACGATTTCCTCAACATCAATGCCATAGTAAAACGCTGTTTTTGGATATAAATATGAACTTGATAGAACTAAAAATGCATGCATTGTCTAACATAATGTCCTAGGAGTGTCATCTGATGGAGATTGTAAAAGGTTAGTGTATCATTTTAGCTGGTTTTATGGTTTTGGTGACCCTGTCTTTGACTTGACAAAACATTACACACAACTCTTGTAAATGTACTGTCCTAACATACTCTAAATTTATGCTTTCGCCGTAAAACCTTTTTGAAATCGTAAAACGTGGTTAGATTAAGGAGATGTTTATCTTTCAAATGGTGTAACATAGTTGTATTTTTGAAAAATTTGAATTTTGACATTTATTTGGATTCAAATTTGCCGCTCTTGAAATGCACCTGCTGTTGATGGAGTGCACCACAGGTGGCACGCTAGCGTCCCACCTAGCCCCAAGAGGTTAACCAGAACATGAATAATATTCAAGGTGGACGAATGCATACTCTTTTATACCGTATTGGAACGAGGGTACCCAACATGAACTCGCGCGCCAGGTGTCTAATGGGCCATCATCGTTCCATGGCTCTTGTTCGGTCAGATCTCCCTCCAGAAGACTCAAAACACTTTGTAAAGGCTGGTGACATCTAGTGGAAGCAATAGGAAGTGCCAAAATATTCCTCAGCCCCTGTGTTTTTCAATGGGATAGGTTTAAAGGTAATACAACACATCAGGTATCCACTTCCTGTCAGAAAATGTCTTAGGGTTTTGCCTGCCAAATGAGTTCTGTTATACTCACAGACACCATTCAAACAGTTTTAGAAAATTTAGGGTGTTTTCTATCCATATGTAATAAGTATATGCATATTCTAGTTACTGGGTAGGAGTGGTAACCAGATTAAATCGGGTATGTTTTTTTATCCAGCCGTGTCAATACTGCCCCCTAGCACTAACAGGTTAATCTAACCACATTGTCCGATTTCAAAAAGGTTTTATGGCGAAAGCATAAAGTTAGATTATGTTAGGAGAGTACATTGACAATAGCTGTGTGTAATGTTTTGTCAATTGAAAGACAGGGTCACCAAAACCATAAAACCAGCTAAAATGATGAACTAACCTTTTACAATCTCCATCAGATGACACTCCTAGGACATTATGTTAGACAATGCATGCATTTTTAGTTCTATCAAGTTCATATTTATATCCAAAAACAGCGTTTTACTATGGCATTGATGTTGAGGAAATCGTTTCCCTCCAATAACCGGCAGTCAAGTCAGCACCACAAATTAAATAATTAAAATTATAAAACATTGGTAAAATATTATATTGTCATTTAAAGAATTATAGATTTACATCTCTTGAACGCAATCAACTTGCCAGATTTAAAAATAACCTTACTGGGAAATCACACTTTGCAATAATCTGAGCACTGCGCCCAGAAAAATATGCTTTGCTATACAGACAAACGGCCATGTTGGAGAGATCTAAAATCGAAAATACTATGTAAATAATCCATTACCTTTGATTCTCTTCATCAGATGTCACTTCCAGGAATCCCAGGTCCATAACGAATGTAGTTTTGTTCAAAAAAGCTCATCATTTATATCCAAAAAGATCCGTGTTGTTAGCACATGATCTAAGCCAGCCGGACTTCTCGTCATGAACGAGGGGAAAAAATATATTTACGTTCGTTCAAACATGTCAAACGTTGTATAGCATAAATCATTAGTGCCTTTTTTAACCAGAACATGAATAATATTCAAGGTGGACGAATGCATTCTCTTTTATAACGTATTGGAACGAGGGTACCCAACATGAACTCGCGCGCCAGAGTCTAATCGGCCATCACCGTTCCATGGCTCTTGTTCGGTCAGATCTCACAGTAGAAGACTCAAAACACTTTGTAAAGGCTGGTGACATCTAGTGGAAGCAATAGGAAGTGCCAAAACATCAATAAGTCCCTGTGTGTTTCAATGGCATAGGCTTAAAGGTAATTCAACACATCAGGTATCCACTTCCTGTCAGAATCTGTCTCAGGGTTTTGCCTGCCAAATGAGTTCTGTTATACTCACAGACACCATTCAAACAGTTTTAGAAACGTTAGGGTGTTTTCTATCCATATATAATAAGTATATGCATATTCTAGTTACTGGGTAGGATTAGTAACCAGATTAAATCGGGTACGTTTTTTTATCCAGCCGTGCAAATACTGCCCCCTAGCCCTAACAGGTTTTAAGACAAGAACTTTGAACGTTTCTTCAAGTGCAGTCACAAAAACCATCAAGCGCTATGATGAAACTGGCTCTCATGAGGACCGCCACAGGAATGGAAGACCCAAAGTTAGCTCTGCTGCAGAGGATAAGTTCATTAGAGTTACCAGCCTCAGAAATTGCAGCCCATATAAATGCTTCAAAGATTTCAAGTAACATACACATCAACATAAACTGTTCAGAGGAGACCGTGTGAATCAGGCCTTCATGGTCAAATTTCTGCAAAGAAACCAGTACTAAAGGACACCAATAAGAAAAATAAACTTGCTTGGGCCAAGAAACACGCGCAATGGGCATTAAACCAGTGGAAATTTTTCCTTTGGTCTGGAGTACAAATTTGACATTTTTGGTTCCAACCGCCGTGTCTTTGTGAGACGTGGTGTGGGTGAACGGATGATCTCTGCATGTGTATTTACCACTGTAAAGCATGGAAGAGATGGTGTTGTGGTGTGGGGTGCTTTGCTGGTGACACTGTCAGTAATTTATTTAGAATTCAAGGCACACTTAACCAGCATGGCTATACACAGCATTCTCCAGTGATACGCCATCCCATCTGGTTTGGGCTTAGTAGGACTATCATTTGTTTTTCAAAGGGACAATAACCCAACACACATCCACTGTGTAAGGGCTATTTGACCATGAAGGAGAGTGATGGAGTGTTGCATCAGATGACCTGGCCTCCACAATCCCCCGACATCAACCAAATTGAGATGGTTTGGGATGAGTCGGACCGCATAGTGAAGGAGAACCAGCCAACAAGTTCTCAGCATATGTGCGAAATCAAGACTGCTGGAAAAGCATTCCAGGTGAAGCTGGTTCAGAGAATGCCAAGAGTGTGCAAAGCTATCATCAAGGCAAAGGGTGGCTATTTGAAGAATCTCAATTATAAAATATATTTTGATTTGTTTAACACTTTTTTGGTTACTACATGATTCCATAGTTTTGATGTCTTCACTGTTATTCTAGAACACCTACTCATTCAAAACCCTTGAATGAGTAGGTGTTCTAAAACCTTTGACCGGTAGTGTCCGCCAATTAGGAATGAGGGGGATGTTTAGGTGGCAATGATGGAATGTGGCCAGGTTGGAAATTTAGCAATTACACCCCTAGTCTTACAATAAGTGCCAAGGGATTTTGAATGACCACAGAGTCAGGACACTTGTTTTAATGTCCCGTCCGAAAGACAGCACCGGCAATGTGCAGGGCAATGTCCCCAAATGATTATGATTTAGTGAAATATAATATCTGTTTAGACTTCTTGCGGTCAATTTGCAGTCTAAAAATATTTGTTTATTTATGTTCCGGCCCCCAACCATCTGCTCAAGAAAAAATTGGCCAGAGGCTGAATCTAGATGATGATCCCTAGTCTATAATATAAAGACAGTATGTGCGTTTAATTTACCCATCTCCATCTGGCTTTCGGAGGTCACCTTTTTTTATATTTGTAAAGATTATATTTTTTTTTAATTGATGTTGCTGAGTTTTAAAAACAGCCTATCACTCGAATATTGTAGTTTTAAAATCAGTGCACGCACAAGCACTCTCTCGCAGTCTTTTTCTCTCTCCATCAATTCCATTCAAAGTGCATCCAAAATAGATCATGTTCTACTGATATCGATGTCCTAGCCTACCTCTTTCAGGTAATACATTCAATTCAGTATTAGCCTTATATTTATCTAATTAATGATGGGTTATTCATAATAATCTAACTGATAGCCTCTGTCTCTTGAGCAATATGCACGCACCTGTGCTCCGCTTGTCTCTCTCCTTAAAAAAAACGCTCCTTAGCTCTTGGAGTCCCATGCAGGAAAAGCTAGACTAGAATAGTGTGCTGGATATTTTTAGCATTTCTTATACCAAAAGACTATTCAAAGAGGTACGCAAGCTCTTGTTTGCTGAATGTTAAAAACAGAAGCCAATATTAGTCACAGGTACTTTGAAAGAAGAGCGAACATGCGATGGCTTTAGGCTAGCAGTTATTTATTCAGACCCATAATTATTGAATCTTCGTGAAGAGAAGTTAAAGCCTTCTCCATCTAATTCTAGTCCTATAATATTCAAGGATGTTGTTGGAATGATGAAGATAAGGACAACAGACCTTATTTCATTTAACTGTTGAAAGCAATGAAGCAATAATAAAGAGAGAAAGAGCCTACTAGGCTAATAACATTAAGGGAAATATTATGAAAGGTATATATATGTGTCAGCCTACTAATTATACAAATAGGCCCTATTATATTTCTAAAATAAAATTTGCTAGCCTATACTTGCGGCCTACAAAGTTACATGTGCTGCACCAGAATCCCATGTTCTTCTCTCCATGCTTTATCATGGTTTGAACAATGTGCATAATTTCAGTCCATATAATACAATATAGTGCAGTAATACAGTTCACACTGAAAAAGATTAGCCTACTGGAGCTACAGTAGTTTCATTTATTTACACAAGAGAGCATATAGCCAGCTACATCTATGGGCATTTATGTTTTTCTGTTGTGCTTAATGTGCAGTAGCCTACAACATATACAGTATTTAATGGATAACGGCACAAACATTTGGGCTTTTTTGGGCTTGGGCTCATTAAATATATTTAATGTATGGCTCATCAGACTTCAGTAGCATCAGGCTTGAATTTTCGATCAAATCTCTACTCAAATCCAGACGTAGGCCTATTTATATGCTTTATAATGCTTTTGAATGACACTTACGGTTTTGGTGGGAAATACTGGGTTAACCGGGGGAAAAGTGATTTATTCTTGGGATGGAACATTTGTAAAATACCCTTGTCTCTAACTGAAAAATTCCTTTTACATGAATTCAGGAATAACTATAGCGAGCTCCTTCTCTAACGGATACCATATATGGTAATGTAAAACCAAGTCATTATCAGTTACTCACAGCTCTCCAGCTGCATCTTACAGCGCTGCGTATCCATGGGAAACAGGGTCAGGTCCAGGGGAGAGGATAGAGCGACAGACAACCTGGGAACAGAAAATGCAGAACCACAATTATGCAAATAAATGTAATTATTGTCTGTTAGTTGCAATTGTTTCTTAAATGGTATTGACTGGTCAAACTGACTGAAAAATGTCAAAAAAAATGTCAGTGTCCTTGAATTTAAGAACGAGCTAGATGGAGATAGAGCTGCTGGGGATTCAGACTTCTAAAACTCTTTCCCCCAAAATCAGTTCATGAATACCGCAAAGCTACATTATTCAGCAGAATTAGGGCCTCTATTTCATCATTTCAGAGACAATGGAGAGTGCTGAATGATTGAGAAAGACTGTTCCTCACGCTCTTAAAAGCTTTTTTGTCGGCTCCGGAAATAAATTCTTAATGCAAGCGACGCCTTTATTGTGCATGAGCAGAGACGTTGCATATTTATTTCCCAGCCTTCCATTTGCACATGAAAGCTTTGTTTTGGGGTGCTCCAGACTCTAGAGGAGTGCAACACCACTGAAAAGGGTGGGGGAAAAGCATTAGTGGGGGAAAGCATTTTTAATGTGCTAATCTTTGGGCTGGGTGAAGCAGAGTGGAGTAGGGCACTGTGGGAAAATACAAACTAGCATTGAGAGAAGAAAAAGAGAGTGGGTGAGGGAAGACCACCCAGCTAGTAGAGTAGATGTAACCAGCTGAGATACAGTGGAAATGGTGGGGATGTGTGTGGGGGGGGGGGGGGGCATGCATGCATGCTTGCAATAATGTGTGTCTGTGTGTGTGTTAGTGGTGCGCGGGTCAGCCGTTTGCTCATCCACACCTGCACGCAATTGCTAATAACCCATCCACAACCACCCGACTATGTACTGTGTGATGAAGTGAAAATGAGGCCCGTACCCAACCTTATCCCGCTAATACAACTGACTAGGTATCCCCTTTCCCTTCCCTTTCCGCTAATAGAGAAAATGTGCAGTAGGTTACAGAGACAGCAGAATGATTTGACAGATTAAGAGGTTTCTGATTATAATTTTCAACATTTTGGTAGGCTTTGTGTTTAGTCAACTTGTCTATAACTAGATACATACAGCTTCTCTTCTGCCAATATACAGTGTGTTGCCGTAGAAAATGAAATAAACCCTTGCTCACCAGAATAATGTAATAAATTATAGAATGAATGCTTCAATCTTGTTGACGTTTGTTCTGTCGTCTCTGCTTCTTTTGCGGAGCTGTAGTGCTGTCTTAGGCGTCTCACAGTACGGACATTGAAATTTATTGCCCTGGCCACATCTGTAGTCCTCATGCCTCCTTGCAGCATGCTTAAGGCACATTCACGCAGATGAGCAGGGACCCTGGGCATCTTTCTTTTGGTGTTTTTCAGAGTCAGCAGAAAGGCCTCTTTAGTGTCCTAAGTTTTCATAACTGTGACTTTAATTGCCTAACCGTCTGTAAGCTGTTAGTGTCTTATCAACCGTTCCACAGGTGCATGTTCATTAATTGTTTATGGTTCATTGCACAAGCATGGGAAACAGTGTTAAAACCCTTTACAATGAAGATCTGTGAAGTTATTTGGATTTTAACTAATTATCTTTGAAAGACAGGGTCCTGAAAAAGGGACATTTCTTTTTTGCTGAGTTTATATTGTCCTGCTAATAACAGAGTTAATAATAAATATGTGAGAATATCCAAGGGGCTTTTATATCATTCTAAATTAATAATAGTAGCTTAGTTCTAAAATAACAATCATTTGGAGATTTTGTTTTCAAATAACGTGAAATGAGCAAGGAAAAAGGCCATTCTTGAACATGGGGTGAGACATTACCAATTTGTAAATAAAGCCAGTTTGTTATTTTGAATTATTTATTTTTGTTTTTAGAGGGAGAGAAACCAAAAACCTACAGTCATCTCATGGATCTCCCAGTCGAGGCCGGCACGGATTGTTGAACCAGCAACTGTAGCAACAAGTAGTCAGACTTGCTCTGGTTAATATTTGACAAGCAAACCTGACTTTCTGGAGTTACATGTCAAAAAAGTGTGATTACAATCCATCATTAGTCAATTGGAAGTGTTAACAGGTAGTTCAGACTGCTAACAACATGGCTGACTTCTTCCCATGAACTCTACCAACTGATTATGAACAAACCATTTAGATCAAAAGTTTCTAAGTCTGCCTTTACAGAGGCAGCCTAATTCTGATATTTTATTTACTAACTGGTCTTCTTGAAAAATATCTGATATGAAAAGATCTGATGTCATTGGTCAAAAGACCAATTAGTGGGAAGAAAAAAAAAATCAGAATTGGGCTGCCTGTGTAAACACAGCCCAAGTTACTTCAACATGCAATTCTTAGGTTCTACAGATGCAGAGAAAGGCTGATTATATTGACTACTCTAAATAGAAATAGAATGGTAACATGAAAGGAACTGTTTAAGGGTGTTGCAATGGTTTAAAGGGTTATCAATACAGCAAAAAGGAATGTGGCAAAAGCCTTATTAAGAGCGCAGACCATAATTGTTTACGAGAACATTTCACTCAGTGACGTTTTATGTAACATTTTGTTGTGGTGTATGCCCAATTCTGTTGAAGAGCAGGTGTAGGGAGGGCTATTAGTGCAGTACGTGGAGACAGATGATCTGTCAAATAATCCTCAAACACACCAGCTGTGTCTATGTGTGTGTGCCTTGTTAATTTTTTTTATCAGTTTAATCAACAGACACTATCAGTTTTTTTAACCATCTTCATTAATTAACATTATAAATTCAGAAACAAAATGTCCAATCGTTTTTCAGCTGTACGGTATTCAATGTGGCAAGCTAGTGGTTTGATTTATCACTAATTTTTCTTTTGGGGGGGGAACTAACTCAATATACTTTAAAATGACTAAAACCAATTCGAAACTGTGTTGAAATGATAATGAACCTACATTTATACTGTTTGACTGTGTCTAGCTCACTAATAATCACCTAAATTAGAGCTAGACAGTCAGGGAGTATCGAAAACTGACAGCGAGGAAATACACATGACCAAAAGCATGTGGACACCTGATCGTCACATTCCAGAATTATGGGCATTCATTTGGAGTTGGTCCCCCCTTTGCTGATATAACAGACTCCACTCTTCTGGGATGTCATTTACACTAGATGTTGGAACATTGCTGTGGGGACTTACTTCCATTCAGCCACAAGAGCATTAGTGAGGTCGGGCACTGATGTTAGGTGATTAGACCTAGATCGTAATCAGCATTCCAATTCATCCCAAGGTGTTTGATGGGGTTGAGGTCAGGGTCCACACTGTATGGACCTCGCTTTGTGAATGGGAGCATTGTCATGCTGAAACAGGAAAGGGCCTTCCCCAAACTGTTGCCACAAAGTTGGAAGCATGGAATTATGATGTAGCGTTAAGATTTCCCTTCACTGGAACTAAGGGGCCTAGCCCAAACCATGAAAACTCCTCCAAACTTTACAGTTGGCACTATGCATTGGGGGCCGGTAGTGTTCTCCTGGCATCCACCAAACCCAGATTAGTCTGTCAGACTGCCACATGGTGAAGCGTGAATTATCACTCTAAAGAACGCGTTTCCACTGCTCCAAACTCCGATGGCAGCGAGCTTTACATGCCTCCGGCCGACGCATGGCAGAGCATATTTGTGATCTTAGGCTTGTGTGTGGCTGCTCGGCCTTGGAAACACATTTCCTGAAGCTCCCGACAAACAGTTATTGTGCTGACGTTGCTTCCAGAGACAGTTTGGAACTCGGTAGTGTGTGTTGCAATCTAGGACACCCGATTTTTACACGCTACTCGTTTCAGCACTCAACGGTCCCGTTCTGTGAGCTGGTGTGGCCTACCACTTCATGGCTGAGCCATTGTTGTTACTAGACATTTCCACTACACAATAACAGCACTTACAGTTGACCGGGGCAGCTCTAGCAGGGCAGAAATTTGACGAACTGACCTGTTGAAAATGTGGCATCCTATGATGGTGCCACATTGAAAGTCACAGAGCTCTTCAGTAAGGCCATTCTACTGCCTATGTTTGTCTATGGAGATTGCATGGCTGTGTGCACGGTTTTTTAAACCTGTCAGCAACAGGTGTGGCTGAAATTGTGAATCCAATAATCTGAAGGGGTGTCCACATACACTATATATACAAAAGTATAACCAATTTTCAGTGTGGCCCTCGTTGAAGACCGAATGCGGCCACTGGGGCAAAATTTGTTTGACACCTCTGCAATACATTATGGCCTTAAAGGTCCAATGCAGCCGTTTTTATCTCAAAACATTCCAGAATACAAAATCTAAGGCTTTGTTATGGGTGTCACTCCCCATGAAGTGCAAAGACATTGGTAAGGGAATACCTCCCTGAATTGGACAAAAATGAATGGGAACATATTGCCATTGGGCGAAACATATGCACGATGGCAAATACCAATCAATTGGACGGCAATTCATCCAAAGCTTATGGCAACTGGCATATGGCAAATTCTAAGTGTCATACAGCAAAAATTGCAAAGAGGGCGAGCGCGCTCCACCGTAAATTTGCATTTTGCAAATGAACATCAAGTCAAGACCCAAGTGTCAAATTTTGAAAATTTGAAAGAATGTTCAAAAATGTATCAACCTCTAAAGTGCTTTTTGGACAGTTTTTTTTAAATATTTCGATTTATTTTGTCAATTATACATGTATAAGAACTGTATGAACATACCTTTGTCATATTTTATTGAGTTGTCCATAAGGCATATGTTTAGTCCATTTGCAATATGCTATCATAGGAAGTCAAAAGTCGAAGTCAAAATTCAGTGAACCATTACCAAATGCAATAAGAAATGTCCAAATGCAATATATAAGTATTGAAAGTGCCAAATCAGGATGTTATGTCCATTTGCCATATATGATCATAGGAAGTCGGCTTCTGAACCCAAAAGTCAGTGAACCATATTCAAATGGTATTTATACTGCCCAAATGATATATAGCACTTTGTTAAGCCCTGAATCAACCTAGAAGGTCAATTTGTCATGTATGATGAGAGAGAAGTGAAAAATGTCAAAATGACCAGGGGCACCCCCTATTGGATGGGCACGGGTGTGAGGGTGCTCCCAACCCAGGCTTGGACCCCTTGCACCCCCCTAAAGTCATTAAAAAACATTTGAAAAATGGGCTCCTGGTAACCCATTCCGATCACCAGGCGCACGGCTGTCCATTTGCAATATGTTTCAATGGGCATTTACCATCACGAATTTGACATGCTCAAAAATATTGCAGAAATGCGATATTGACTGGCCCGATGAACTCAGTGATAGTGGATCCTCTCCATCGCTCATTGTGTTGATTTCATCATGTCCATTTGGTGATGGTTTTTCACTGTTGAATCTTATTGCAAGTGTACAAAAGTCAGCCAGCAAGTCAGCGTCCATCAGTCAATAAGATATCATTCTGACACCAAACTGACACCAAACCCACTTTGTCCGATTCGGTTAGAAGCCAACTATCACATATTTCAGAGCAGGCCCAAAATTCACAGTGCCTTCTGTTTAAATCATAATAAAAACATTAACCACGTAGTTACGTTCTAGCTGCGGGTCCAGTTCTGACATTAAGTGTAAGCCTAGCTGAGGCGACCCCGAATCCCGAGTTTCGGCTTGATAGGTAATTTGGAGCTCGAGCCGCGACCTTAATTGGGGCTGAAAATCCATTGCTATGGGGTCCTTGAATGAGCTATCGGACAGAAATGTTAGAGTCCGTCTCTATGGGCCGAGGCAGTTTCAATGCACCTAGTCTTGTGACTCTGGGACTTTTCTAAATGTCATCATTTTTGCAATGGTCAAAATTAATTGAAGTTATTGCAAATGTACAAGACTGTTTCCCGGTCTGAGAACCTTCTAGAGCCACAAAACCCACCGTGCACTATCGACTTGAGCTCTAGAACAGGTGTCTAAAGTTTCAGAGCTCTAGATCTGATGGTTCTTTGATAGTTCGAACGAAGGTAACTATTGCAGGCTCTGTGTGTCTGTAAGCCCCACACTGTCACTCCATCCTTGCTGTGTGTGTGTGAGTTTTTCTTGAAAATCTGATGAGAGAAATGACTGATTTACAGTTCATGAGGGTTGCCTAATCACACATATGAAGTTTTGGAAAGATGTGACCTTTTTAACCCTTTGAAACAGCCCCTATGACTACAATTTAAGTCATTTCCGGTTGACACAGGAAGCTGAAAGTGAACACATATCCTCCTTGGGGTAGGCTCTTACAGAATTATGAGTTTTAAGTCTTTACGGTAAGAACTGACTGATTTACAGAGGGTTGAATGAGTGTGTGTGATTTCAGAAAATTACAGAAATCTCATAGAGCTCCGAAACCCTCCTTAACAGATTTGTCTGAACACACCACAACTGGATCTGTAACTTTTTTGGGAAAAATATATTTATTTGACCAACACTAATTGTATATTGTACGATTTCATATCAATTATGATAGATAAATGGCTGGTTCTTTTTATCCTGACATCGTATGTTCATGTACTTTGACGTGAAGTGGTCAAATTAGCTCTCTATTTTTGTTTTTGACCTTTAATCCCAGATAAATGTCCTTAACTCAAAAAGCGTTGAGGCCTCGACCCCATCTTGTTTGGGGCTAACTGCCCATTATGTCAAATCTATGCTCATCAAGTTTCGTCGTCAAAGTCTTTTCCGTTTAGAAGAAATGGCCATGTCATGATTGGTGATGTTTTGTACATTTGCAATAAGAAGCCATTCGCCATCTGGTGGAATTTACCGGGACAGCGGAAAAAATGACCAAAATTTGCCAATTTTATAAAACGGAAACCAAGTCTCCGAGAGACTTTATTTGATGACTTCCCGGAAGATCTGGCCCTGGGGCACGGCCCGGACGTCTAGTAAGGGGCCGAACATTTGCAATATGGAGATCCTCATCAATCATCAAGAAAATGCTGTTTGGGTCCCTTATGTAGGAACAGGAATTGACTCTGGAGCAGACAGTTGAAGTCGGAAGTTTACATACACTTAGGTTGGAGTCATTAAAACTCCTTTTTCAACCACTCCACAAATTTCTTGTTAACAAACTATAGTTTGGGCAAGTCGGTTAGGACATCTACTTTGTGCATGACAGAAGTCATTTTCCAACAATTGTTTACAGACAGATTATTTTACTGATTATTCATTGTATCACAATTCCAGTGGGTCAGAAGTTTACATACACTAAGTTGACTATGCCTTTAAACAGCTTGGAAAATTCCAGAAAATGATGTCATGGCTTTAGAAGCTTCTGATAGGCTAATTGACATCATTTGAGTCGATTGGAGGTGTACTGGAGGATGTATGTCAAGGCCTACCTTCAAACTCAGTGCCTCTTTGCTTGGCATCATGGGAAAATCAAAAGAAATTAGCCAAGACCTCAGAAAAATATGGTAGACCTCCACAAGTCTGGCTCATCCTTGGGAGCAATTTCCAAACACCTGCAAGTATAAACACCATGGGACCATGCAGCCGTCATACCGCTCAGGAAGGAGACGTGTTCTGTCTCCTAGAGATGGACGTACTTTGGTGCGAAAAGTTCAAATCAATCCCAGAACAACAGCAAAGGACCTTGTGAAGATGCTGGAGGAAACAGGTACAAAAGTATCTATATCCACAATAAAACGAGTCCTATATCTACATAACCTGAAAGGCCACTCAGCAAGGAAGAAGCCAGTGCTCCAAAACCGCCATAAAAAAGCCAGACTACGGTTTGGAACGGCACATGGGGACAAAGATCCACATTTTTGGAGAAATATCCTCTGGTCTGATGAAACAAAGATATAACTGTTTGGCCATAATGACCATCATTATGTTTGGAGGAAAAAGGGGATGGCTTGCAAGCCGAAGAATACCATCCCAACTAATGACACCAATCTAAGTGTATGTAAACTTCCGACTTCAACTGTATATATATTTTTTTATATAAAACTAATGAAAAAGCCAGGTAAGCGTTATTGTGACAGGGTAATGTAGGAACCAAAGTGTTGGTCAGTTTTTACTAGAGGACCCTGTAATCTTCAGCTACTTAATGTAGCTGAAATATTTATGCTTCACCTATTCCAATGATTTAGAACAGACCAATTTCAAACCCCAAAAATATTTATTTTATAAAAACTGTTTCTGGGAACTCAGTCGGGGTCTCAACTTAGAATTCCAGGAAATTAGCTGTAAAACTAAATTTTTATCTCCACTCTATGGCAAAATTTGTAGAATTGCATGAAATGTGTTATAAAATTGCTAAATCTTCTCTCAGCCCCATTGCAAAATGTGTATAATTGCAGCAACTTGCTTTAAAATTGCAACATTTTCTCTATGACCCATGCCAAAATGTGCAGGATTAGCATTAGCGGCTAACATGATTTAGTCACAACTTGCTAAGAAAAAACAAACTAGCTGTTTGAAGACAGTAAGAAACACAAATAGTGTAATTATAGAGACCTTGTGGAATTATATTAAAAAGCAAAGTATAAACAGCATTGTTGTCATCAACATCTTGTTGCATGTTCTACATTGACCATGAAGACCAATGACTGTATACGCAGATTAAACGCAAGTGGTCTCAAGGTCAAGTAACAACAACTGCACTCCTTGAGTGACAGGGGGAGGGGCTAGGTCTGTGTGTAAAGTGGCATAGAGAGAGAGAGAGGGAGCAGAGAGAGACGACTCAAGTAGTGGAGTAAACAAAAAAAAATGGACGTTACATGTAACGTATCACATTTAACCTGTTAGGGCTAGGGGGCAGTATTGACACGGCCAGATAAAAAACGTACCCGATTTAATCTGGTTACTACTCCTGCCCAGTAACTAGAATATGCATATAATTATTGGCTTTGGATAGAAAACACCCTAAAGTTTCTAAAACTGTTTGAATGGTGTCTGTGAGTATAACAGAACTCATATGGCAGGCCAAAATCAGAGAAGATTCCATGCAGGAAGTGGCCTGTCTGACAAGTTGTGTTTCATCTTGGCTCTTTTTATTGAAGACTGAGGATCTTTGCTATAACGTGACACTTCCTACGGCTCCCATAGGCTCCCAGAGCCCGGGAAAAAGCTGAACGATATCGAGGCAGCCTCTGGCTGAAACACATTATCGCTTTTGGCAAGTGGCCGATCAGAGTACTATGGGCTTAGGCGCGTGCCCGAGTCGACCCCATGCTTTATTTTCTGTCGTCTGTTTACCTAAACGCAGATTCCCAGTCGGAATATTATCGCTTTTTTCTGAGAAAAATTGCATAAAAATTGATTTTAAACAGCGGTTGACATGCTTCGAAGTACGGTAATGGAATATTTCGAATTTTTTTGTCACGAATTGCGCCATGCTCGTCACACTTATTTACCCTTTCGGATAGTGTCTTGAACGCACGAACAAAACGCCGATATTTGGATATAACAATGGATTATTTGGGACCAAACCTACATTTGTTATTGAAGTAGAAGTCCTGGGAGTGCATTCTGACGAAGACAGCAAAGGTAATAACATTTTTCTTATAGTAAATCTGACTTTGGTGAGTGCTAAACTTGCTGGGTGTCTAAATAGCTAGCCCTGTGATGCCGGGCTATCTACTGAGAATATTGCAAAATGTGCTTTCACTGAAAAGCTATTTTAAAATCGGACATATCGAGTGCATAGAGGAGTTCTGTATCTATAATTCTTAAAATAATTGTTATGCTTTTTGTGAACGTTTATCGTGAGTAATTTAGTAAATTCACCAGCAGTGTTCGGTGGGAATGCTAGTCACATGCTAGTCACATGCTAATGTAAAAAGCTGGTTTTTGATATAAATATGAACTTGATTGAACAAAACATGCATGTATTGTATAACATAATGTCCTAGGGTTGTCATCTGATGAAGATCATCAATGGTTTGTGCTACATTTAGCTGTGGTTTGGGTTTATGTGACATTATATGCTAGCTTGAAAAATGGGTGTCTGATTATTTCTGGCTGGGTACTCTGCTGACATAATCTAATGTTTTGCTTTCGTTGTAAAGCCTTTTTGAAATTGGACAGTGTGGTTAGATTAACGAGAGTCTTGTCTTTAAAATGGTGTAAAATAGTCATATGTTTGAAAAATTGAAGTTTTTGCATTTTTGAGGTATTTGAATAACGCGCCACGGGATTACACTGGCTGTTGAGTAGGTGGGACGCAAGCGTCCCACCTAGCCCATAGAGGTTAACAAACCAAACATTTTAATACCTTTATACATGGTAAAGTAAAAAAAACAAAAACAGTCTGTGCATCAATACCGGTATATAGTATATCGCCCAGTCCTATCAAATACACTACAAGTTTCCTGCAACAGGGTGATCAAATGAAGATCCTACATCTGTAGGCCCAGAGTGGCTAATGGAACAGATTGTTAACTATTCTGCTCCTCCCATATGTGGAATGAAAAGACAACAGTAGGTAGGTTATTAAGAAGTTTAAACAGTGTTCTCTTTATGTCTCTAAAAGTGAGTCAGGGTAAAATCTCGTTCTTGAGTTTAATATAGGTTCATTAGCATTTGGAAACACAGTTCTTTCAACAATTAAGCCATCAGATAAATTAGCCATTAAAGCCTCTATTCCAATAACGATCCAACATTAAATTGTCTGATGCATTGTATTCTGCATCTTCCCAAATATGTAGGGAGAAGGCTTTTTTCCTAATTCACCTATTTAAAAAAATGTATTTTACCTTTATTTAACTAGGCAAGTCAGTTAAGAACAAATTCTTACTTTCAATGACAGCCTAGGAACAGTGGGTTAACTGACACATATTTTTACCTTGTCAGCTCGGGGATTCAATCTTGCAACCTTTCGGTTACAAGTCCAACTCTCTAACCTCTAGGCTACCTGCCGACCCATGCTGATTAATAATGTACTATTATTATGGCGATTTATCAAATTATATGTTGATCAAGTGGAATTGGACCATGAGGGTTGGAGTAGGTTAAAGATGCCACTAGATAATGATCTAAGATCAGTGTTGTGATTTTGCCTAATGGTTAAGGTCAGGATTTGGGGAGGGTAAACTGATCCTAGCGGTTATAGTTAAAAAAAAACTAAAGCAATGATAAATTTAAGCGTAGGCGGTAGTGCTATAGGTTCAGTGGTGTGTGAAATATTTGTACTATTTTCACTATCACAATTATTGGCGCACTTGCTGGCGTTGGCGCGAAAGGGCTGGGTTTTGATGAATAAACAAGTTGTTGGTGTGTCGAGGATTGGCCCCTCACTGGCCAATCTGAGGGTGCTCCATGGCAAAATATTTGGTTGCTTCAGGTTGTGTATTGCCTTGGAATCAACTCCAATTCCAATGTTTGTCGGTTATAGTTTGTTAAATGGCTTACAGAAACAAAATCCAGACCTATCCCATCTTTACTAAATAGGTTAACTTGAACCCATTTGCAGTCCACATTGTTCTAAGTAATTGCATGGCCTCAATAGCATTCACACTGATATACAGTGAGGGAAAAAAGTATTTGATCCCCTGCTGATTTTGTACGCTTCCCCACTGACAAAGAAATTATCAGTCTATAATTTTAATGGTAGGTTTATTTGAACAGTGAGAGACAGAATAACAACAAAAAAAATCCAGAACACATGTCAAAAATGTTATAAATTGATTTGCATTTTAATGAGGGAAATAAGTATTTGACCCCCTCTCAATCAGAATGATTTCTGGCTCCCAGGTGTCTTTTATACAGGTAACGAGCTGAGATTAGGAGCACACTCTTAAAGGGAGTGCTCCTAATCTCAGTTTGTTACCTGTATAAAAGACATCTGTCCACAGAAGCAATCAATCATTCAGATTCCAAACTCTCCATCATGGCCAAGACCAAAGAGCTCTCCAAGGATGTCAGGGACAAGATTGTAGACCTACACAAGGCTGGAATGGGCTACAAGACCATCGCCAAGCAGCTTGGTGAGAAGGTGACAACACTTGGTGCGATTATTCACAAATGGAAGAAACACAAAAGGACTGTCAATCTCCCTCGGCCTGGGGCTCCATGCAAGATCTCACTTCGTGGAGTTGCAATGATCATGAGAACGGTGAGGAATCAGCCCAGAACTACACGGGAGGATCTTGTCAAGAAAACAATTGGTAACACACTACGCCGTGAAGGACTGAAATCCTGCAGCGCCAGCAAGGTCCCCCTGCTCAAGAAAGCACATACCTTAAATTCCGGACTATAAGCCGCAACTTTTTTCCCAGGCTTTGAGCCTCGCGGTTTAAACAATGACACGGCTTATATATGGATTTTTCCCGCTTTCACATTTTTTTTCTCCAAAAAAACACATTCTGTGACGTGCTCAGTTTTTTGGCGGCATGAAGCTGCCATTAGACCAATGAAATTGCCGAACGGATTAAGGTCAAACAACATTTTTGTTTACTGTTTAGATTAAATTGAGCGCTCTCAAACTTATTACGGTAGTCATTTTGTCACCCTCATCATGGCAAAGACACGGAGAAATGCATATGATGCAGCTTTCAAGTTGAAGGCGATTGATCTGGCTGTTGGAAAAGGAAATAGAGCTGCTGCACGGGAGCTTGGTCTTAATGAGTCGATGATAAGATGTTGGAAACAGCAGCGTGAGGAATTGACTCAGTGCAAAAAGACAACTAAAGCTTACTGCTAATTTAAAAAAATTTGTTACAAGCCGTGTTTCGTTAAAGCCTATTTATTTTTGTTACAAGCCGTGTTTCGTTAAGCCTGTGTGAAGTTCCTTTGTTTCAATGTACCGGTAGGCGCCTGCGGCTTATAGGCATGTGCGGCTTATTTATGTTCAAAATTTTAAAAATGTTTTAATTCAGTGGGTGCGGCTTATATTCAGGTGCGCTTAATAGTCCGGAAATTACGGTATACATGCCTGTCTGAAGTTTGCCAATGAACATCTGAATGATTCAGAGGACAACTGGGTGAAAGTGTTGTGGTCAGATGAGAGCAAAATGGAGCTCTTTGGCATGAACTCAACTCGCCGTGCTTGGCGGATGAGGAATGCTGCCTATGACCCCAAGAACACCATCCCCACCGTCAAACATGGTGGTGGAAACATTATGCTTTGGGGATGTTTTTCTGCTAAGGGGAAAGGACAACTTCACCGCATCAAATGGACGATAGACGGGGCCATGTACCGTCAAATCTTGGGTGAGAACCTCCTTCCCTCAGCCAGGGCATTGAAAATGGTTCGTGGATGGGTATTCCAGCATGACAATGACCCAAAACACACGGCCAAGGCAACAAAGGAGTGGCTCAAGAAGAAGCACATTAAGGTCCTGGAGTGGCCTAGCCAGTCTCCAGACCTTAATCCCATAGAAAATCTGTGGAGGGAGCTGAAGGTTTGAGTTGCCAAACATCAGCCTCGAAACCTTAATGACTTGGAGAAGATCTGCAAAGAGGAGTGGGACAAAATCCCTCATGAGACGTGTGCAAACCTGGTGGCCAACTACAAGAAACGTCTGACCTTTGTGATTGCCAACAAGGGTTTTGCCACCAAGTACTAAGTCATGTTTTGCAGAGGGGTCAAATAATTATTTCCCTCATTAAAATGCAAATCATTTTATAACATTTTTGACATGCGTTTTTCTGGATTTGTTTGTTGTTGTTATTCTGTCTCTCACTGTTCAAATAAACCTACCATTAAAATACCATTACAATTATAGACTGATCATTTCTTTGTCAGTGGGCAAACGTACAAAATCAGCAGGGGATCAAATACTTTTTTCCCTCACTGTAGGGGCTAGGCCTACTGTAATTGCATTCTGGCTGAGCATGGACATGCCAAACATTGTCAATAAGCAAGATTAAATTCATTATTGATAAGGCCTAAAAAGAGAACAAATAATTGTATCAAATTCTAAACAAAACCACAATTTGTTTTAAATAGGCTACTTACAGGAACCACAATTTGTCCCCGTGGGCATATAATATTAAAACAACGCAGACTAAGCAGGACCTGCACAGCTAAAATAATGTGGGCCTGTTTACAAAGAATAGATAAAAAGTGAATGTCCGCTCACTGTTTAACTCCTCACAAAATGTATATTTTAATAAAGCTTTGGTGATTAAGATTTATTTCCAAACGGTTTTAGGAGCCAAACCCTTTATTTTAATTGTATTTATTTGTATTTATTTATTTAAGCAGGCAAGTCAGTTAAGAACAAAATCTTATTTACAATGATAGCCTACAGTTGACAGTCTTGACTACTTCACGATTGCATTGGGCAGCCTTCATTTAGAGGCTAGGGCTTGGTTTTTAATCAATTAAATAAAAACAAAATTGGGGGAAAAACATGAGCTTTTAGGCAAGTATACAGGCACCAAATGCACATTAGGCTACAATTCTTCCATCTGCATATGGGCAGTGTGTGTTATGGCTGGATAGGCTGTGTTTCCGCTGTCAAAATTCATGCTATAACAAACTGCGTTACTACACTTTTGGTTAAGGGCTTGTAAGTAAGCCTTTCACGGTAAAGTCAACACTTGTTGTATTCAGCTCATGTGACAAATAAAGTTTGATTTGATTTATAACAATGTTTTGGTTGGTCTTAAATATCCATATCAGCGCTTCCTGAAATTTGCACTTTGAATCATGTTTTTAAGGACACACTTCAAATATTTCCACCCTGCCCATCTGAGCACAAGCGAGCTGATATAAGTCAGGTAAATTGCCAAACTTGACGTTAGGGCTGGAAAATGCCAGTGCGCCAGTTTTTACATGACGAAATTGCAAACGAACTTACGTTTGACACTAGCTCCACCTTAACGCCAGCTGAAAATAGAGCCCTAGATCCGTGCCTAGGAGGAATTTCTAACGCACAGTGAAGAAGTCTTACCATAGTGGTCTCCTGGATTGACCCAAAGCTGTTTATGAATATGTTAACTTTATCCTCCACAGGAATGCCTGAAAAAAAAGAAAAGTTAGAGTAGCAGAAATTGAAAACAGGCAGTCTGAGGATCTCTCATTCCCAATGCTACTGAACTGTACAGGCTTAACCTGTGTTTTAAATTAGATAAGATTGCATTATCCTGCAAGGAGGGAAATTCATTTCCACACGCGTTGCCATAGAGCACACCAACAAATCCATACATAATATTTACAATACCAAAACTAAACTTACCTACAGCAGATAAAACAGACAGAACATTAACCTCTCTAGGGTAGGTGGCACCAAATCGTCCCACCTACGTAACAGCCAGTGTAATCCCGTGGCGCGTTATTCAAAAACCTCAAAAATGCAAAAACTTCAATTTTTCAAACATATGACTATTTTACACCATTTTAAAGACAAGACTCTCGTTAATCCAACCACACTGTCTGATTTCAAAAAGGCTTTACAACGAAAGCAAAACATTAGATTATGTCAGCAGAGTACCCAGCCAGAAATAATCAGACACCTATTTTTCAAGCTAGCATATAATGTCACATAAACCCAAACCACAGCTAAATGCAGCACTAACCTTTGATGATCTTCATCAGATGACAACCCTAGGACATTATGTTATACAATACATGCATGTTTTGTTCAATCAAGTTCATATTTATATAAAAAAAACAGCTTTTTACATTAGCATGTGACTAGCATGTGACTAGCATTCCCACTGAACACTGCCGGTGAATTTACTAAATTACTCACGATAAACATTCACAAAAAGCATAACAATTATTTTAAGAATTATAGATACAGAACTCCTCTCTGCACTCGATATGTCTGATTTTAAAATAGCTTTTCGGTGAAAGCACATTTTGCAATATTCTCAGTAGATAGCCCGGCATCACAGGGATAGCTATTTAGACACCCAGCAAGTTTAGCACTCACCAAAGTCAGATTTACTATAAGAAAAATGTTATTACCTTTGCTGTCTTCGTCAGAATGCACTCCCAGGACTTCTACTTCAATAACAAATGTTGGTTTGGTTCAAAATAATCCATAGTTATATCCAAACAGCGGCGTTTTGTTCGTGCGTTACAAGACACTATCCGAAAGGGTAAATAAGGGTGACGAGCATGGCGCAATTCGTGACAAAAACATTCTAAATATTCCATTACCGTACTTCGAAGCATGTCAACCGCTGTTTAAAATCAATTTTTATGCCATTTTTCTCATAAAAAAGCGATAATATTCCGACCGGGAATCTGCGTTTAGGTAAACAGACGAAAGAAAATAAAGCATTCGGTCGACTCGGGCACGCGCCTAAGCCCATAGTACTCTGATCGGCCACTTGCCAAAAGCGATGTGTTTTAGCCAGAGGCTGCCTCGATATTGTTCAGCTTTTTCCCGGGCTCTGAGAGCCTATGGGAGCCGTAGGAAGTGTCACGTTAGAGCAAAGATCCTCAGTCCTCAATAAAAAGAGCCCAGATGAAACACAACTTGTCAGACAGGCCACTTCCTGCATGGAATCTTCTCAGGTTTTGGCCTGCCATTTGAGTTCTGTTATACTCACAGACACCATTCAAACAGTTTTAGAAACTTTAGGGTGTTTTCTATCCAAAGCCAATAATTATATGCATATTCTAGTTACTGGGCAGGAGTAGTAACCAGATTAAATCGGGTACGTTTTTTATCCGGCCGTGTCAATACTGCCCCCTACCCCCAACAGGTTAATTTTGCCTGCATTACAGTCCCCGGCCACTAGGAGCGCCACCTCTTGATGAGCGTTTTCCTGTTTGCTTATGGTGGTATACAGCTCATTGAGTGCGGTCTTATTTCCAGCTTCGGTCTGTGGTGGTATATAGACATCTACGAAAAATACAGATGACAAACTCTCTAGGTTGATAGTGTGGTCTACAGCTTATCATGAGATACTCTACCTCAGGCGAGCAAAACCTCGAGACTTCCTTAGATATTGTGCACCAGCTGTTGTTTACAAATATGCATAGGCCGCCACCCCATGTCTTACCAGAGGCTGCTGTTCTATCCTGCCAATAGAGTGTATAACCCACCAGCTGTATGTTATTAATGTCGTTGTTTAGCTATGACTCAGTGAAACATAAAATATTACCGTTTTTAATGTCCCGTTGATAGGATATACGTGCTCTTAGATTATCCCATTTATTTTCCAGCGATTGAACGTTGGCAAAAGCTGATTAGCCACTCGTCGCCTGATCCTCACAAGGCACCCCGATCTCCTTCCGCGGAATGTCAGTTTCTTTCTCCTGCGAATGACTGGGATGAGGGCCTGTTCGGGTGTTTGGAGTATATCCTTCCCATCCGACTCATTATTCGTCCAATTCGAGGTGAGTAATCACTGTTCTGATGTCCAGAAGCTCTTTCAGGTCATAAGAGATGTTAGCAGCAACATTATGTACAAAATAAGTTACAAACAATGCAAAAAAAAATAAAAAAAATAGCACGGTTGGTTAAGAGCCAAAAAAACGGCAGCCATCCTCTCCGGCACCATCACACAATAATCGATTCAAACAGTAAGTAAGTATCGCCGGTTCACTATATTTCTTTCACTCCAATTGTTACCCATTTCAGGAAACTAGGCGTATGTCGCAGGTTACTGCTTCACAGGAGATCCGTTTGAAAGTAAACAACTGTCACGTCCTGACCATAGTAAGATGTTTTCTATGGTAGAGTAGGTCAGGGCATGACAGGGGGTGTTTAGTGTTTTTCTATGTTTTCTATTTCTATGTTCTTAGGTTCTAGTTTTTGTATTTCTATGTTGGCTTGATTGGGATGATCTCCAATTGGAGGCAGCTGGTCCTCGTTGTCTCTAATTGGAGATCATATTTAAGTAGGGTTTTTTCTTCCTGGGTTTTGTGGGTGATTGTGTAGTGTTTGTTCTCCTCTGCGTCACAGTTTTTTTTTTGTCTATTCAGTTATTTTTCTGTGTTGCATGAGTTTCACAGAGTAAATCAAATGTGGAACTATCAACATGCTGCGCTTTGGTCCGCTCCTTTCGACAGCCGTGACAGAATCACCCACCACCAAGGGACCAAGCAGCGTGATATGGACCTCTGGACATTTGAGGAGATAAGGAGGAGTATATCCAGGGCTTTGGAGGATTTAGGGTCAGGAGAAGAGCGCCTCCCAGGGGACCAGGTATTGGACAGATATCAAAGGCTGCCGGGGAAGAACGTGAGGCAGCCCCCAAAACTTTTTTGGAGGCCACACGGGTAGTTTGGTGGGGTCAGGGGTGAGACCTGAGCCAACTCCCCGTGCTTACCGTGGGGTGTGTGTGACGGGGCAAGCACTGTGTTAGGCGGTGATGCGCACTGTGTCGCCAGTGCGCACTCACAGGCCGGTGCGATCTGTGCCTGCGCCTTGCAGTTCTCGAGCTGGGTTGAGCATCCAGCAAAGACGGGTTGTGCCAGCCATAAGCTCTCGACCTCCAGTGTGCCTCCATGGCCCAGTATACCCTGTGCCTGCCCCACGTACCCGGCCTCCAGTGAGTCTATCCAGCCTGGTACGTCCTGTGCCTGCTCCTCGCACTCGCCCCGAGGTGCGTGTTACCAGTCTTGCACCACCTATGCCAGCCCCACGCATCAGGCCTCCAGTGTGCCTGCCCAGTCCGGGGTGTCCTGTTCCTGCTCCCCGCACTCGCCCTGA
Source organism: Salmo salar (assembly GCF_965601325.2). NCBI lineage: Eukaryota > Metazoa > Chordata > Actinopteri > Salmoniformes > Salmonidae > Salmo > Salmo salar. The sequence continues at coordinate 66,142,070 of NC_138299.1, forward strand.
GGTGCGTGTTACCAGTCTGGCGCCACCTATGCTAGTCCCACGCATCAGGCCTCCAGTGCGCCTCCACAGCCCAGTACGTCCTGTGCCTGCTCCTCGCACTCTCCCTCCAATGCGCCTCCATGGCTCAGTACGCCCTGTGCCAGTTCTGCGCACCCAGTCTCTAGTGCGTCTCCCCAGTCCGGTGAGACCTGTTCCAGCTCCATGAAAGAAGCCTCCAGTGATGATCTATGGTCCGAAGCTTGTAGAGATGATCCATGGCACAAAGCCTCCAGTGATGATCCATGGCCCGGAGCCTGTAGGGATGTTCCATGGCACAAAGCCTCCAGAGGTAATCCATGGCCCGGAGCCTGTAGGGATGATCCATGGCCCGGAGCCTATAGAGATGATCCACGGCACGAAACCTCCAGTGATGATCCACGGCGCGGAACCTGTAGCGACGGTCCACAGTCCGGAACCTCCTGAGACGGTCCACAGTCCGGAATCTTCAGCGACGGCCTGCAGCCCGGAGTCTTCAGCGACAGCCTGCAGCCCGGAGTCTTCACCGACGGCCTGCAGCCCGGAGTCTTCAGCGACGGCCTGCAGCCGGCAATAGGTTTAGCTACCTAAGAATCTTCCTGCATGTTTACAGACCAAGAAAGCTGCAGATCAGCGTGCATGTGTGTGCGCCCTCACTTCTCAAACAATGGGCAGATTTGAGATATTGAGACAGAAAAAAAGATGAAACGACAATGCAGGTTCTACACTCACTCTCCTTGTTAGATATCAAGCACATTTATGACTTGTCAGCAAATGGCATCGCCAATGAGCTAGTTCTCATAGTAGCAGTAAACAGCAGCAAGTGATTTGAACGATGAGAGATGTGAGGAGAATTTAAAGCCTCACTCTATCCAATCGTAGCAGTAGGATCAAGTTACAATCCGCCCATTTTGTGACAGATTGTTGAACTAGCCAATTTAGTTGTTTAGAATTTCGTCCTGGCAGCTGAGTTGTTTAGAGATGCATCCTGACTGAAAATGAAAAAGTTTCCCAGGGCCCTCCCGAGTTGCGCAGCAGTCTAAGGCACTGCTTGTGGTGTCACTACAGACCCAGGTTCGATCCCAGGCTGTGTCATAACCAGCCGTGAACGGGAGTCCCATAGGGCGGCACACAATTGGCCCAGCGTCGTCAAGGGTTAGGGCAGGGTTTGGATGGGGGGGTCTTTAAATTGCTCATCGCGCTCTAGCAACTCCTTGTGGCGGGCCGGGCGCCTGCAGGCGGACCTCATCGTCAGTTGAACGGTGTTTCCTCTGACACAATGGTGCGGCTGGCTTCCGGGTTAAGCGGGCGGGTGATAAGAAGCGTGGTTTGGCGGGTCATGTTTCGGAGGACGCATGACTTGACCTTTGCTTCCCGAGCCTGTTGGGGAGTTGCAGCGATGAGACAAGATCGAAATTGGGGAGAAAAAGGGGGTCATTTTATTTTTTTTATAAATAAATCCCCATCACGAAGAATTGCTAAGAATACTAGTTTGATAAGCATTCGTGATCAGTGATCACAAATCATGACATTACGTTGGGTCCATTTGCATTAAATAATGTTATTTTATATTCTCAAACAAACAGTTCCGATATGATGTCCTTCCATACAGGCGTGAGACGCTGGAGTGATTCTTCTATGCAAATGTTGTTGATCAGTAGGATAATATAAGTCCCAAATGGAAGGCAAACAGATTGTTTGCCATCTGTAGTACCATAGACTCCACTGATCAGCCAAATCAAGCTCGATATCTCAATGCATGCGCACACTCCTATTGAATATGAATTCACCTATGTGAGAAGGCCTATGCCATCTTAATTTACCAAGTTTATCATTAGAGATTTACCATTCAAATAAAAGTATTAACATTATGTTATGTAGTTAGATTGGTCAAAACAAAGTCAAATTCATTGTTTGGCTGTTGTCAATAACAAATTTAATGATAAAATATCATCCATCGGCCTTCTTGACCCGTAAAAATCTGTATCAGCCATAAAAGAAATCCATATGGGTCATTCTGTACATCAAACAATCAAGTCTGGGAGATGAGGAAGAGGATGGGCCTGCGATGGTCTAAAGACGACCAATCTGGACCCATAACATCATAAGGTGGGTTTTCTATTGGGACACAAAACATCTTAAAAGCCTGGGGGGAGGGGAGCGGGGATAGTTTTTTTCGACAGTGTGTATAGATTGATTTTAATCAAAATGTGAATTACTGTAAAGGTCTAATCCAATAACTGCCTTTAAAGTAGCTTCCTCAACATGGAGTAGAGACAAAGAGGGCTAACCTTTGAAGTTGGGCCTGATTCGAGGATCATAGGTGATCAGTAATCTGTTCAAGATGTTACTGGTTGAATTCTCAGGGACTCATGCAAGATCCTCAGGTGTCAGCTGTCTGCAAAGAAGAAAAAAGGAAACTCTAAACCACATTACGTAGCACATCAAATTCTCCTGGATAAACTGCAGATGGAAGAATGTGTTTCCATTAAACAGTACTGTTTGATTGAACCATAACCTGAGAACTACCTATTGGGGATTTAATTAGCTTTGGTAATAGGACCTCTCCAGTAAACAATGCTTGGTTGCTCTAATGTCAGCAACTAAATGGCAACATCCCCAATGTTGCTGAATATTACATTTGCATAACATTCCTTGCAACCATTGCATGACATTATTGGAACAGTGTGAAAAGCATTTGCATTTCTGTCAACTCGCAAAGGTTCTTAGTGTATTTGTGGAAGATCCACATCAGTTGTGACCTTTCAAGAATTTTCTAGGGAACACCTACAATGTTCAAGGAATGTCTTCTGCTTTCTGAGACTGATTTGCTGGAAGAACAATGACCCGAGGAGAGATGGATGGAGCGAGCAGGACTTGGCAGAGGAGAGGGATAATCTACTCCACGTGGGTGGCAACTGAACTCTGCCAAGGAATTCGACTTGAAAAGCACTTTACATACGATTCTGTAAACCTTATCAGGCACTAAGGATGAGTAAAAGTGCTCAGCAGGAATTTGTGTGTGTGTGTTTGCAGTTCCCTTGATCAAAATGTATCCTCTCTGCTCCACCATTGTGTTGAAGCACACTGACAACCTAGAGGGCCAAAGCTACTGGAACCAACTGGATCTCTGGGTCCACAAAAGAACACTGGGGCCTAATCGAAGGACATCATATATAATGTACAGAATGTAGTGAATATTGTAATGAAATTAAACGTTTCCCTTCAAATTCAATCATCTTTGTATGTTTGATCCCCTTTTAGGAATTAGTAGAGTAAGACATCAAACATTGCATGATAAATTTGGCTTTGAAGCTAAAGCAGGGATATGGATGACAAATCTCACTTTCTTTTTAGCGATAATTTTTTTAGGCCAGCTGTCCACTCCCTGATTTCTAATGCACCAAACATGTCTCTACTTGAACTACATTCTCAAAGACTAAGCTTTTGCAAATGATCCGAGTAACTCGTATATTTGAGTTTGGGCAATATAGGCAATGCTGCCGGGAATCTCATGAGGTGGGGTGAAATTCTGCACTTACGAAGGACAGCAGACTTGCTTCCCCTTCTTTCCCTTCTTTGTCCCCTTTTCTTTGGCGGATCCAAACAAAGCGGACAAGGAGAAAGATGGCAAGCTTCTTGACACGCATCTTGGTCAACCCCTGAGCCTGAAAAGAGAGCGAGAGAAAAGAAAAAGGACATCTCTTCAACTAACTCATGCTTAACGCATTGATATTCGTGATCTCTCTCCAAATGTTGTCTTTTCCCCATCCAATGAACCCCGAAGATGATTCACACATATTGAGCAATGCTACCACATTGGTTAGTTATTTAAGACTAAAGCCCATTCTCCTAACCCATTGCAATCACAGTAGACACATGGTGTAAATCCCTTTCCTGTAGAAAATTAATGTCTCTGTCAGCAGACTGGTACTCCATGGATATGACAGATTCTGTAACCAATATATTCTGATTTGATTCATACATTTGAGTGTATTCTTAATCTTATGGCTCAGTTGGTTGGAGAAGAGTTGTGTGTTTGATTCCGACATAGGCCACCTACTGCATACTGAATGTGTCTTCACATTTGTTATACTGTCATTTCATATACGAGTTTCTGCTTAATACCCATATCACAGCATTCTTAAAGTATAATATCAATGTCTTACTCTTGCTGAAATGGTTGGTTTGAAAGCACCTTTACTATATTTAAAGCACTAGTCAAAAGAAAATCTACAATTGTATTTATTGATGCCAACAACACAATTTAGACCCTTTATTACATTAAGATATTGCAACCCAATCTTCAGACAGTTCCTCTGCCTAAATGAAGTTATTCCAGTTCATTGTCTAGTCTAGACACTGCTCCCTGCTGCTGCACAAGGAAATCCCTGTCTGCTCTTTGCCTCAACATTGATCATCATCAGTTCCAGCAGAACTGTGCCTGACTTCAGATCACTCTGTACCTCAGAACTAAAACCTCTGCTAGCTTATCTCACACATGATCATTAATTCCACATTGGGGGCAAATCCCCCCCCCCAATCCCCTACCTTAACCTAACCCAGTCGGAATTACGCCTAAACTTAACCGTGGAGTTCTTTCTGCTGTGCCTAAATTCAACACGTGTCGTCAGAGCATCAGTTTACCTGTAAAACATTGTTTGTCTAAGGACATCAGTACCTATCCCCTCATGTGCTTCTCTGTGTCTGATCAGAATTCCCTTGAATTACACCTAATCATTATCTTCAAGTGACATATAACCTTGGTTCTCTCTCTCTATCGCTACCAAAGTTGTGCTATGACCAAATTGTGCTGTTGCTGGTATGCCCTGCATATTTCCTGAGCTTTTAGTCACTTTGCTTTGGCATCGTCTCTCCTGCCTTCGGAAAGTATTCAGACCCCTTGACTTTTTTCACGTTGTTACATTACAGCCTTATTCTAAAATATATATTTCCTCTTCAATCTACACACAATACCCCATAATGACAAAGCGAAAACATTTTTACAAATTTATTAAAAACAAAAAACAGATTCACATAAGTATTCAGACTCAAAATTGAGCTCAGATGCATCCGGTTTTCATTGATCATACTTGAGATGTTTCTAGTACTTGATTGGAGTCCACCTGTGGTAAATTCAATTGATTGGACATGATTTGGAAAGGCAAACATCTCTATATAAGGTCCCACAGGTGACAGTGCATGTCAGAGCAAAAACCAAGCCATGAGGTTGAAGGAATTGTAACGTAGAGCTCTGTGTTGAGGCACAGATCTGAGGAATTGAAGGTCCCCAAGAACACAGTGGCCTCCATCATTCTTAAATGGAAGACGTTTGGAACCACCAAAAGACTTCCTAGAGCTGGACGCCCAGCCAAACTGAACAATCAGGGGAGAAAGGCCTTGGTCAGGGAGGTGACCAAGAACCCGATGGTCACTCTGACAGAGCTCCAGAGTTCCTCTGTGGAGATGGGAGAACATTCCAGAAGGACAACCATCTCTGCAGCATTCCACCAACCAGGCCTTTATGGTAGAGAGGCCAGATGGAATCTACTCCTCAGTAAAAGGCACATGACAGCCCGCTTGAAGTTTGCCAAAAGGCACTTAAATACTCTCAGACCATGAGAAACCTTAAGCACACAGCCAAGACAATGCAGGAGTGGCTTCAGGACAAGTCTCTGAATGTCCTCGAGTGGCCCAACCAGAACCCAGACTTGAACCCGGTCGAACATCTCTAGAGAAACCTGAAAATAGCTGTGCTGCAACGCTCCCCATCCAACCTGACAGAGCTTGAGAGGATCTGCAGAGAAGAATGGGAGAAACACCCCAAATACAGGTGTGCCAAGCTTGTAGCGTCATACCCAAGAAGACTCGTTGCTGTAATCGCTGCCAAAGGTGCTTCAGCAAAGTACTGAGTAAAGGGTCTGAATACTTATGTAAAATGTGATCTGTTTTTATACATTTGCAAACATTTCTAAAAACTTGTTTTTGTTTTGTCATTATGGCGTACTGTGTGTAGATGGATGAGGATTATTATTATTTTTTAACATTTTAGAATATATCTGTAATGTAACAAAATGTGGAAGAAGTCTAGGGGTCTGAATACTTTCCGAATGCACTGAACAAATATATAAAATGAAACATGTAAAGTGTTGGTTTCAGGAGCTGAAAAGAAAGTTACCAGAAATGTTCCATATGTACAAAGAACAGTTGTTTATATCCCTGTTAGTGAGCATTTCTCCTTTGCCAAGATAATCCATCCACCTGATAGGTGCGGCATATCAAGAAGCTGACTTAACTGCATTATCATTACACACGTGTATCTTGTGTTGGGGACAACAAAAGTCCACTCTAAAATGTGCAGTTTTGTCACAACACAATGCCTCAGATGTGCAATTGGCATGCTGACTGCAGGAATGTCCACCAGAGCTGTTGCCAGATATTTCTTTACCATAAGCCGCTTCCAACGTCATTTTAGAGAATTTGGAAGTACTTCCAACCAGCCTTCCAACCACAGACCACATGTAACTACGCCAGCCCAGGACATCCACATCCAGCCTCTTCACCTACGTGATCGTCTGAGACCAGCCACCTGGACAGCTGATGAAACTGAGGAGCATTTCTGTCTGTAATAAAGCCCTTTTGTGAAGGAAAACTAATTCTGATAGGCTGGGCCTGGTTCCCCAGTGGGTGGGCCTGGCTACCAAGTGGGTAAGCCTATGCCCTCCCAGGCTTGTGTAATTTCCCTTCTCACTGAGTGAGGACTAAGGAGACAATCATTGCTGCTCTCCGAATATACTGTAACTAATATAAATTGAATGTTTGGGAAAACATTGCAAGTAACCTCATAAAGCCCTGTTGTAAGAGTTCATCGCTGTCACTCCATTCTTACTGATCCATTCCTAGTGTAAGAGCCTTTCTTTTCATAAAGAGTTAAATTCAAGTGTAAAGGCAGTGGCACAAGCACCCACATAGAATGCTTGTGTATAAGGTCAATAGGAATTCTGTTCAACCAACACAACCTCCTCCAATAGTCCTTTAATTGCACTATTGGATTTCTGACCTTGGAGTCATATTAATTGGATCTTATTGCTTGTTACATTTGCTGAGTATACAAACATTAAGAACACCTGCTCTTTCCATGACATAGACTGACCAGGTGAAAGCTATGATACCTTATTGATGTCACTTGTTAAATCCACTTCAATCAGTGTAGATGAAGGAGAGAAGACAGGTTAAAGACAGATGTTTAAGCCTTGAGTCATGGATTGTGTATGTGTGCCATTCAGAGGGGGGGGGGGGGGGGGGGGGGGGGGGGCTAGTTTACAAACAATACAAACAAATAAATGACATTGTTAGTATAGATACAAATGAAAAAAAAAAAACTTTAGCATGACTACATTTTCTGTCATTTTCATCATTGTGTCTTGTCGGGCCTATTATTGTGCACCTCCAAATTTGGGTCGTTAAATCAAGCGATGCAATTCCTTTTAAATAGACCAATTACATTTTCAACAATCACTAACTGTGGCTGCCTGCACCTCGCATCAGAACCAATCGCAACAAGTGAGAACAAGGAGCAGACGCTGCCACTTGCCCAAAGCTTAAGCACCACTTGCAAAAGATGGAGAACAATATAACTACAGTGACCACAATGATTTGCGTTGATTGGGGAGATGCCATTACATACGAGTGAAAACATACCTCGGTCATGCATTTCACATTGTCTACCGCACATACATAGAACATATAACGCCGTTTCGTAAAAAAATACATGCAGTTCACTTAACATTTCGTTACTAGACCCGGTATTCCTGATAGTGCAAGTGTTTGTCTTCCTTCATGACCATATGCAGTCCATATTTTTCATTCTGGTTTGTCTCGTCTGTCATTCATCCGAAGGAGCAGTTGGATTTTTTTTCTCTCTAATTTACATATCGGCAATTTTTAGTTTCGCGCGGTCTGTTTTTATTTAGATGTAATGTATATGGTTGATGCACTCTTGCCTCCGTTCAGGATTCCCAAAATGGAGGATTACGTGTGCCCATGTCATAAAACATGTGCAGAGTAGGCTGCACACAGACATATAATGCACCAATTTGTAAGTCGCTCTGGATAAGAGCGTCTGCTAAATGACTTAAATGTAAATGTAAATATAATTGCCTAAACACCAGCCAATAATGTGCAACAGCAGCCCACAATTCGGGGCGTTCCTGCATGTGGGAATTCCTGCATCTGCAGGAATGCCCTTCCCCTCCAGTATCCATCTCCATTGATTCCTGCATGAACGCCCTCCTCCAGCATGACATCCTAATGTTTGTGTGACACTTTATAATGTGAGTCAAAAGAGAAATAACAGTATTACCTGAGTAGACAGTGTCCTTCGCTATCACCTGCCGAACACCTGCACTCACTGTCATTAACAGAACTGCGAGGAAACAGTGCCCGACAGGCAGGGGCAAAGGACACTGTCTATCGGTCGTCTCCGCCTCCCGCTAGTACAGCAGACGGGAGGCTAGGGCAACATGTGTACTAGCTAACTAGTTAGTTTGCTAGTTAGCGATACCATGTGCTAGCTTGCTAGTTAGCTAGCTAGCACAATTTGTCGCCTCCGCCTCCGGCATGCTGTGTACCGTAGAAAACCGTGCCCGACAGGCAGAGGCGAAGGAAATTGTCTACCGGTCATCCCCACATCCCGCTAGCACGGGAGGCTAGGGTGACACAGTGTGCTAGCTAGCTTGCTAGTTAGGTAGCGTATGGTATCGCCCCCTCCTGCTGTGTACCGGAGTCCACCTTAAGACTAGCAGGCTAAGCTAACACAAGGTGTCCTTAGCTCCCATCTGCCGAACACCTGCCCTCGCCGTCGATAACAGAACTACGGGAAAACAATGCCCGACAGCTGGGTGGCGAAGGACACTGTCTACCAGCTAGCTACCATTGTCGCCCCGCCCCTTCTTCTGTGGGGTTTATCGGAGGCTGGGGTGACACCATGTGCTAGCTTGATAGTTAGCTAGCAAGCACACAGTGTCGCCCCCGCCTCCCGCCTGTTGTGAACCTGCGGGCCACAATTGCACCCTTCTCCAGACAGCCGCTTTCTGCTCTCAGCGATAAATGGCAGCATATTATGTAAGGGCAATAACAATATATTAACGTGATACATACAAACTCGCTCTTTATGATGTCATATTTTTAACACCGTTTAACACCAACTAGGCTAAAGAGTCGGTAGAGCGCTTGTGAAGATTGCACAGCCTATGACAACATGCTATTTAGCAAATAAAATTACTTTGTCTAATGATTATGTTTGTTTGTTTGTTGATACATACATATTACTGAAAGTAAGTTAATTCAATATTTTCATATTGTATTGAGGCAGGTAAAATGTGAATTTATGACTGAATGCCAGTGGTGTAAAGTACTTAGTAAAGATACTGTACTTTATTATTTATATTTTTGACTACTTTTACTTCACTACATTCCAAAAGAAAATAATGTACTTTTTACTCTATACATTTTCCTTGACACCCAAAAGTACTCATTGCATTTTGAATGCATAGCAGGAGAGGAAAATGGTCCAATTCACACACTTATCAAGTGAAACATCCTTGGTCATCCCTACTGACTCTGATCTGGCAGACTCACTAAACACAAATGCTTTGTTTGTATATTATGTCTGATTGTTGGAGTGTGCCCCGGCTATCTGTAAATAAATAAAAATCCAGAAAATGATGCTGTCTGGTTTGCTCAATATAAGCAATTTGAAATTATTTATACCTTTACTTTTTATACTTAAATACAGTATATTTAAACCCAAATACTTTTAGACTTTTACTTAATTGAGGACAGACGTTCCGCTAGAGGAACGCCTCGCCAAATATCCAATGGTAGAGCGTGGCGCAAAATACAAAACCTTAAAAATGCTACAACTTCAATTTCTCAAACATATGACTATTTTACACCATTTGAAAGATAAGACTCTTGTTAATCCAACCACGTTGTCCAATTTCAAAAAGGCTTTACAGCGAAAGCAAAACATTATTATGTAAGGAGAGTACCAAGCCAAAAATAATCACACAGCCATTTTCAAAGCAAGCATATATGTCACAAAAACCCAAACCACAGCTAAATGCAGCACTAACCTTTGATGATCTTCATCAGATGACACTCCTAGGACATTATGTTATACAATACATGCATGTTTTGTTCAATCAAGTTCATATTTATATCAAAAAACAGCTTTTTACATTAGCATGTGATGTTCAGAACTAGCATACCCACCGAAAACTTCCGGTGAATTTAATAAATTACTCATGATAAACGTTGACAAAATACATAACAATTATTTTAAGAATTATAGATACAGAACTCCTTTATGCAAACGCTATGTCAGATTTTAAAATAGCTTTTTGGCGAAAGCACATTTTGCAATATTCTGAGTACATAGCTGAGCCATCACAGGCTAGCTATTCAGACACCCGCCAACGTCGGGGCAACCTAAACGCAGAATTACTATTAGAAAAATTGGATTACCTTTGCTGTTCTTCATCAGAATGCACTCCCAGGACTTCTACTTCAACAACAAATGTTGTTTTGGTTCGAAATAATCCATAGTTATATCCAAATACCTCCATTTTGTTCATGCATTCAGGTCACTATCCAAAGGGTAACGCGCGAGCGCATTTCGTGACAAAATAATTCAAAATATTCCATTACCTTACTTTGAAGCATGTCAAACGCTGTTTAAAATCAATTTTTATGCTATTTTTCTCGTAAAATAGCGCTAATATTCCAACCGGACAACGTTGTATTCATTCAAAGAGGGAAAGAAAAAAATGCTGAGGTCTCGTGAACGCGCATCTCCAGTTTCTCTGTCCCCAGGCAGACCACTTACAAACTCTGCTCCTGTTATCTGCCCAGAGACAGGAGACACGTCATTCCGCTTTCTGAAGTCTTTAGAGAGCCAATGGAAGCCTTAGAAAGTGTCACGTAACAGCACAGATGCTGTAATTTCGATAGAGATGCAACAGAAGGACTACAAATTGTCAGACAGGCCACTTCCTGCATGGAATCTTCTCAGGTTCTTGCCTGCCATATGAGTTATGTTATACTCACAGACACCATGCAAACAGTTTTAGAAACTTTAGAGTGTTTTCTATCCAAATCTACTAATTATATGCATATTATAGTTACTGGGCAAGAGTAGTAACCAGATTAAATCGGGTACGTTTTTTATCCGGCTGTGAAAATACTGCCCCCTATCCACAACAGGTTATTAATTAAGTAGTAATTTACTGGGTGACTTTCACTTTTACTTGAGTCATTTTCTATTGAGGTATCTTTACTTTTACTCAATTAGTTACTTTTTCCACCACTGCTGAATGCATATTTTTGTATTTAATATTTTATTAGGATCCCATTAGCTGCTGCCAAGGGATTATGGGATGATTTATTTTATTTTTATTTATTTTTCACATTTATTTAACCAGGTAGGCCAGTTGAGAACAAGTTCTCATTTACAACTGCGACCTGGCCAAGATAAAGCAAAGCAGTGCGACAAAAACAACAGCACAGAGTTACACAAACAAACGTACAGTCAATAACACAAAATAAAATAAAAATAGAAAAATCTATGTACAGTGTGTGCAAATGAAGAAGAGTAGGGAGGTAGGAAATAAATAGGCCATAAAGGCGAAAATAATTACAATTTAGCATTAATACTGGAGTGACAGATGTGCAGATGATGATGTGCAAGAAGACATACTGGGGTGCAAAAGAACAAGAGGGTAAGTAATAATATGGGGATGAGGTAGTCGGGTGTGCTATTTACAGATTGGCTGTTTTCAGGTACAGTGATCGGTAAACTGCTCTGACAGCTGATGCGTAAAGTTAGAGAGGGAGTTATAAGACTCCAGCTTCAGAGATTTTTGCAATTTGTTCCAGTCATTAGCAGCAGAGAACTGGCAGGAAAGGCAGCCAAAGGAAGTGTTGGCTTTGGGGATGACCAGTGAACTATACTTGCTGGAGCGTGTGCTATGGGTGGGTGTTGCTATGGTAACCAGTGAGCTGAGATAAGGCGGGGCTTTACCTAGCAAAGACTTGTAGATGACCTGGAGCCAGTAGGTTTGGCGGAGGATATGTAGTGAGGGCCAGCCAACAAGCGCATACAGGTCGCAGTGGTGGGTAGTATATGGGGCTTTGGTGATAAAACAGATGGCAATGTGATAGACTACATCCAGTTTGCTGAGTAGAGTGTTGGGGGCTATTTTGTAAATTACAGTTTTATGAGCGTATGTTTGGCGGCATGAGTGAAGGAGGCTTTGTTGCGAAATAGGAAGCCAATTCTAGATATAATTTTGGAATCGAGATACTTAAAGTGAGTCTGGAAGGAGAGTTTACAGTCTAACCTGACACCTAGGTATTTGTAGTTGTCCACATATTCTAGGTCAGAACCGTCCAGAGTAGTGATACTAGTCGGGCATGATAGTGGGCATGATAAAAAAAATATTTAAAAAATACACCCAACAATGACAATAAAGTAGGCTGGTATGTAACATCCTACATTAAAATGAGAAATGGTTTATTGTGTAATTTTTTGTCAACTCACAACCTATCCATAACTCAACATACTGTAACATCTATAACACAACATACCTGGCAAATATGATCTATTTAATCTCTCTCCATTTCTCAAATGTCTATATCCATGTTTCTACACTAAATGCACTGATAAAAGCAACAAACTTACTTGCTCACCTTTTTGTTGACAAGGTTTCAGTACAAGATAAGAGTCAAATATACATTGCCTTTTGTATTTCAATCAATTACAATTTTTGATTGTTGGCTGCTAGGGACTTCTCATACTTTGATTCACTTTTCTCTGTCTGCAGTGACCTAATTGTCCTGCATGGATGTGATCAACTGACTATGACAGAGGCTTGAATACTGCACTTGCACCAAAGATTTTTTATAACTTAACCAAGATAGACCACAGGTTGTTGTTTCCAATGGGACAAATGAGTCATGGTTGGCAGAGCCAAGCACTCGCTAGCAATATCCCATTGGCGCGTTCTAGTATGGATCTACATATTTCCGTTAGCGAATGCCTACTGTGAAGTGCGCGTTTACAATAACTCAATTTGCGTTTGTGCTCCTAAACAGCTTGCTTTAAAAAAACATGTAAAAAACTATTTTGCAAAGGGTAAAGTCTATAATACATAGTCCACTCTGTTTATAACAGATTATAGTTTTTTTAAACAGAACTTTATTGAGATCAAATGTTTAATTGATGAGAATTTGCAGAATGTTGGCCAAAATCCACTGCCTGCCAGTGGGCTTCCTCTCACTACCATATTTGGCAGTGAGTGGAACCGCCAACTGGATGCTTCACGTTTATACATCCTGTGAAATATGTCTCATTGTACTATCTGTGCTAGCACCACCATGTTTGTATTCTTCAATGTTGCTAGAATTACCTAATGTATGCTACAGGAAGGCAACAGGCCTCGGCCTAACTATCCCTTTTTGATTGGATCCATTTGGGCAGTGTGCGAATTACGCAATGACATCCGGGGGGGTCTCTATTTATGAATTTAATAATAGACGTCATTTAAATAAAAAATATTACCTTTTTAAAGTGGCATGAACACAGCCAGTCATGATATTTTCATCTGATTGTCAAATAAATCACTTCAAAAAGTAGGTTACCTGTGCGGGTTCGTCCACTCCAACATTCCATCATCCAAACTGCTTGTATAGCCAGCCTACTCACGCCATTTGAAGAATGGAAATAGACATCTCTTACAAAACACCAAAAAGTATGCCCAATGACATTCAGCCATTGATTAGGCCTACATTAATTGATGTCTTGCAGACAAATTGATGTCTTTTGTAGCCTGGAAAGTCCATAATTCATGAGTTAATGCTTAGTCTTCACATATCGTGACATAAAACACTACCTTTCTTCCCTTACATTTATCACAGTGTTATGTCATTATTAAGCTTTTAACAATTTACTTGAACTTTGAAATAAACATACTTAAACCCTGTACGAATCATGGATCTTGGAGATCCGGGAAAATGCACTATGTAACAGTGTAACTATGCCTGCGTAATAGAGGTCGACCGGTTAATCGGAATGGCCGATTTAATTAGGGGCGATTTCAAGTTTCCATAACAATCGGTAATCTGCATTTTTGGACACCGATTATGTCCGATTGCATTGCACTCCATGAGGAGACTGCGTGGCAGGCTGACTAACTGTTATGCGAGTGTAGCAAGGAGCCATGGTAAGGTGCTAGCTAGCTAGCTAGCTAGCATTAAACTTATCATATAAAAACAATGAATCTTAACATAATCGCTAGTTAACTACACATGGTTGATGATATTACTAGTTTAACTAGCTTGTCCTGCGTTGCATATAATCGATGCGGTGCCTGTTAATTTGTCCTTGAATCACAGCCTACTTCACCAAACGGGTGATTTAACAAGCTGTCGTTGCACCAATGTACCTAACCATAAACATCAATGCCTTTCTTAAAATCAATACACAAGTATATATTTTTAAACCTGCATATTTAGTTAAAATTGCCTGCTAACATTAATTTCTTTTAACTAGGGAAATTGTGTCACTTTTCTTGCGTTCTGTGCAAGCAGAGTCAGGGTATATGCAGCAGTTTGGGCCGCCTGGCTCGTTGCGAACTATGTGAAGACCATTTCTTCCTAACAAAGACCGTAATTAATTTGCCAGAATTGTACATAATTATGACATAATGTTGAAGGTTGTGTAATGTAACAGCAATATTTAGACTCATGGATGCCACCCTTTAGATAAAATACGTAATGGTTCCGTATTTCACTGAAAGAATAAACGTTTTGTTTCCGGATTTGACCATATTAATGAACTAAGGCTCGTATTTCTGTGTGTTATTATAATTAAGTCTATGATTTGATAGAGCAGTCTGACTGAGTGGTGGTAGGCAGCAGCAGGCTCATAAGCATTCATTCAAACAGCACTTTCGTGCATTTGCCAGCAGCTCTTCGCTGTGCTTCAAGCATTGCGCTGTTTATGACTTCAAGCCTATCAACTCCCGAGATTAGGCTGGCAATACTAAAGTACCTATTAGAACATCCAATAGTCAAAGGTATATGAAATACAAGTGGTATAGAGAGAAATAGTCCTATAATAACTACAACCTAAAACTTCTTACCTGGTAATATTGAAGACTCATAGTTAAAAGGAACCACCAGCTTTCATATGTTCTCATGTTCTGAGCAAGGAACTTAAACATCAGCTTTTTTACATGGCACATATTGCACTTTTACTTTCTTCTCCAACACTGTTTTTTCATTATTTAAACCAAATTCAACATGTTTCATTATTTATTTGATACTAAATTGTTTTTATTGATGTATTATATTAAGTTAAAATGTGTTCATTCAGTATTGTTGTAAGTGTGTGTGTGTGTGTGTGTGTGTGTGTGTGTGTGTGTGTGTGTGTGTGTGTGTGTGTGTGTGTGTGTGTGTGTGTGTGTGTGTATATATATCATCTTTTCCCCCAAAAATGTTAAATCGTCCGATTGATCGGTATCGGCTTTTTTTGGTCCTCCAATAATCGGTATAGGCGCTGAAAAACCAGAATCGGTCGACCTCTACTGCGTAACATTTCATTATGTTTCAGCGTGAAAAGTTCTCAAGGGCACACAAATCCAAAATAATGTAGGCCTATGCCATTGCAAAATCGAATGCTTCTAACTGAATTTTAACCTCATCTGAGGGTCACGTTATAGGCCTACTGTCCTTAACGTATACTTGTTGGATGGATTGGCTGTGCATTAGTGTCTAATGGTAGGCTAGCTGTCTAGTGTCCCGTGTGGCTCAGTTGGTAGAGCATGGTGTTTGCAACGCCAGGGTTGTGGGCCAGTACGGGGGGAAAAATAATTTACAATTTTTTAATGAAATGTATGCATTCACTACTGTAAGTCGCTCTGGATAAGAGCGTCTGCTAAATGACTAAAATGTAAAATGTAAATGTAAGATTGCTGTTTTCAGTACAATAAAAAGTGGGGAGGGGAGTTTGCTGAACTAACATGGACAGGAGAGAATGCATACTTGTCTGCTAGTGGTGCCTGGGTCAGTATTTGTGCACACGCACCTGCCCGCAATTGCTAATAACCCATCCGCAACCACCTGAGTATATATGATAAAGTGAAAATCTGAGACCCTCACCCACCCCTTACCCACTAATACAGAAAATGCGATGTAGGCTACAGTCAGAGACAGCGGAAGGCCAGCATCCCGGAGTCGCCTCTTCACTGTTGATGTTGAGACTGGTGTTTTGCGGGTACTATTTAATGAAGCTGCCAGTTGAGGACTTGTGAGGCATCTGTTTCTCAAAATAGACACTCTAACGTACTTGTCCTCTTGCTCAGTTGTGCACCGGGGCCTCCCACTCCTCTTTCTATTCTGGGTAGAGACAGTTTGCACTGTTCTGTGAAGGGAGAAGTACACAGCATTGTACGAGATCTTCAGTTTCTTGGCAATTTCTCGCATGGAATAACCTTCATTTCTCAGAACAAGAATAGACTGACAAGTTTCAGAAGCGAGTTATTTGTTTCAGGCCATTTGGAGCCTGTAATCGAACCTACAAATGCTGATGCTCCAGATACTCAACTAGTCTAAATAAGGCCAGTTTTATTGCTTCTTTAATCAGGCACAACAGTTTCAGCTGTGCTAACATAATTGCGAAAGGGTTTTCTAATGATCAATTAGCCTTTTAAAATGATAAACTTGGATTAGCTAACACAACATGCCAATTGGAATACAGGAGTGATGGTTGCTGATAATGGGCCTCTGTACACCTATGTAGATATTCCATAAAAAAAATCTGCCGTTTTTCAGCTACAATAGTCATTTACAAAATTAACAATGTCAACACTGTATTTCTGATCAATTTGATGTATTTTAATGGACAAAAAATGTGCTTTTCTTTCAAAAACATGGACATTTCTAAGTGACCCAAAAATTGTTAATGGTAGTGTATATATTTTAGATAGATACGTGTGTAGGTAGATGTGTTAAGGTAGATACAAATGATTTGTTGCAAGAGGGTGGTTTCACACCTAGCTCAAGTTGTGGAGGAGGGAGTTTTCACACCTAGCTCGGCTATTAGAAAAATCTTTAGTAAAGGTTGAATAGTCTATTGTCCATCTAATAGCCCATCCTGCTACCCTTATGAAAAACGAATATTAATACTTTTTCCCCTTTCCACATGTTAAAGATTCCAATTGATGAAATGTTTTAGCCACAATCGGCCCCAACCCCAATTAAAACACTTGGGCACAGTCGATAGCGTGCTGGACTTCGGGCTAGAATGTTGAGGGTTCGAAACCTGCTCCCTGCTTGTTTTATTACATTATTATACCGGCTTCAGAGCAATTAGCCTGGATTGTTACTCCCATCTCGTTCCTCGCCCTCTTCCACGCACCATTCTCCGCCTGAGTGGCTCGCTTTTGGGCATGCTGGCAGGATATGGCAGCATCTTCGGCACTGCGTCAAGAATTCATCATAGCAAGTTTGTATGAAGGTCTGGTTATTCACAGGCAAATAGTAATATGCTCTAAAACGCTCTGGTGACAAACAAACAAACTCCGGGACACAAAGAGCATATCGGAGTTGCCTCTTCACTGCATTTATTTGGGCTGCAATCTGAGGCTGGTAACTCTAATGATCTTATCCTTTGCAGCAGAGGTATCCGTATCGCCGTAAACTACACCACTGCTGTCATCCTTACCTCCAAGCATTTATTCAAGTTGGATCATCTTTGGATGCTAACAGCAGTCACACCACTGGAAGACATAGCTTGGACTGTAGCCTGCACTTTTCCCGTGATCCACCAAACACATTTGGTGTGTCATCACAGTGGTCTCTGACTTGTGGTCAGACTCGCTCAGGTGGAACAAACTTAAACTTGTAGGCCTTTTTTCAATGCTGATTTGAATGTCATTGAGAAAACAGAGAAGTGTCAAATATTTTTTTCCTCACAAACATCCTTTCTGAATTTAAAAGTAATCCTCGAACTAATCATCTAGTTTTTCAAAAGTATCTGTAATCTTATTACAATATTTTTTATGGTAACGTAATGGATTACAGTTAACGTTTTATGTAATCTCTTACATGTACATTGTAATCCGTTACTCCCCAACCATGCTTATGCACTAATGCATATGCCTAAAATAATGAAAGAAAACCCTAAATGTAGCATATAGATATAAATCGCACAAGAATGATACATTTATGGATTTTTTTAAGGTAATGTTTTCTCGTTATTTAACCCGCCCGCCTCTCACCCGCCCTTTATCCACACAATATTAAGGACCCTAAATCTGACCCCACCTGCGGATATCTGCAGGGACGGCAGGTTATGAGTCAACCCATGCATCACTATTGTCTGCCAACAACACAGTGTCAGTGTTTGTGTTTGTGTGTGTGCAGGACTGCATTCTAGCCTCTTAAGCCCAACAGGAAATTGGGAGTGGAGGTTCTCTACCATCTATGGTGTGTGTGTATATTGTACTTCCACATTGTAGCCACGCCAACAGAGAATCAAAGTCGACCTTTGAGGTGGAGCCACTCCTTTCTTTCACACACAGTCTGATATCAAAGAAAATCAAACTACAGTATGTGGTTTATGATCCATGCCTTTGTATGTCTAGCCAAGAGGTATTACTGGTATCACGTTTTAAGGTAAGACCCAGATGCAGACTGTGTCGAAGTAACAACGTTTATTACAACAGGGGCAGGCAAATGACAGGTCAAGGCAGGCAGGGGTCAGTAATCCAGAGAGGGTAAAGGTACAGCACAGCATGCAGGCTCAGGGTCAGGTCAGGCAGAGGTTGGTGATCCGGGGGAGAGGGGTGGGCCAGGAAACAGGAGACAAAGGGATGTGAGACATGGGTTTAACTCTGGAAACATGAAAGGTAGGATGTATACGAAGGGTACGGGGCAACAGAGGACGAACAGCAGAGGGGCTAATGATCTTGGAGTGTGGGAGAAAGGCCTCGGCTTCTGGGGGTGTAGCCGCGGGGCTATAGCGGCGTGCCAGCACATCTGGCTTGACCTTCTTGGATACCGGTTGGTGCTGCGGAAGTGAAGTGGCCCGGGCCTTGCTGAACCCCTCCTGGAGGTCCTGGTACTCCGCGGGGCTGGCGGAGAGGCCCGGGGCAATTTCCAAGTCCCCAGGAAGATGTCCCAGGGCAGGCAGAGCTGACTTCAGGCCATGAGTGTGGCAGGACAGGCTCCAGCCCTCGATGGTACCAGTAGCCCAGTCAATAGAGGGATTGTGTCGCTGGAGCCAAGAGGGGCTGGTATGGTGGGTGACCTGGCCTATAGACCACCCGTCCAGTGCTCTAACATCCATGGGAATGGAGAGGGGTTGAGTGGGGATGCCCAGCTCGGACACCAGGGTAATGTC
Source organism: Salmo salar (assembly GCF_965601325.2). Classification (NCBI taxonomy): domain Eukaryota; kingdom Metazoa; phylum Chordata; class Actinopteri; order Salmoniformes; family Salmonidae; genus Salmo; species Salmo salar. Next base: position 66,161,550 of record NC_138299.1, read on the forward strand.
TATAAGACTCACATCGGCCCCCGAGTTGATGAGTACCTCTGGAGAAACTTGGACTGGTCGCCCCACAGCAGGATGGCAAGGAGAGGGGGGCGAGTAAGGGGAGAAGAAAAAATGTATTTTTTGACCCACCAGAGTACTCACTCCAACGAATGAGCTAGGTCTCTTGAAGGGACAGGTAGACACATAATGACCGGCAGTACCTCCAATACAGACAACTCTGGGTGTCAAGTCTGCGTACGTGTTCGACTGGAGACAGCCCAGCCATGCCGAGCTGCATCGGCTCAGGAAGAGGTGAATCGGCAGTCTTTGGAGGCTCTTGGCGGAACTAGGGTAAGCTCGGATCCTCTCGGAGACGTAGACGCCGGGGACTTCCGGATTTCATCAGATTCAAGGTGGGATACTTGAGTGAGCGATTGGGACCGCAATCAGACCTCTTCTCCCTCCTACATTCCCGTAGCCGATCATCAATCCGGATGGTTAAAACGATGAGTGAATCGAGATCCGTCGGTAGTTTTTGGACTGCAAGCTCGTCCTTTACTTCCTCCGATAATCCGTGCAGGAACGTGTCGAACAGCGCTTCTGGGTTCCAGGCACCCTCCGCTGCTACCGTGCGGAAGTCCACTGCATAGTCTGCCACACTGAGGGTGTCCTGCCAAAGCTGGAGTAACTTCTGGGCAGCCTCTCTCCTGGACAACGTAGCCTCAAAAACCTTTTTCACTTCTGCCACGAATCCCTCCAGACTGAAGCATACGGCCAACTGTTGTTCCAAAACGGCCAGAACCCAGGCGAGGGCCCTCCCGGACATCAGCGTGATGAGGTACGCTATTTTAGAGCAGTCTGAGGGGAAGGAGGGCTGCAGCTCCATGACGACAGAACTGAGCGAGAAATGCCCGACAGGTGCCCGATACCTGTGTTCGCTGTTTGTTTGTTGCCAGTTTGTTCATCAAGTCTACCTGTGGTTTTCCCCTTGCTCCTGTCTTTTTCTAGTTTTCCTGGTTTTGACCATTCTGCCTGCCCTGAGCCTGCCTACCGTTCTATTCCTTGTCACACCACCCTGGATTATTGACCTCTGCCTGCCCTGACCCCGAGAATGCCTGCCATTCTGTACCTTATGAACTCTGATCTGGATTACTGACCTCTGCCTGCCCTTGACCTGTCATTTTGCCTGTCCCCTGTTCTACTAATAAACTTTTGTTACTTTGACACTGTCTGCATCTTCTCCTGAAACGTGATACTTCCCAAAACAAAAACAAAATACTGTTCAGATAATTCTACAATGTTTTTCTTTGTCCAATGAATTAACTGCCATGTGTGTAGATCACCCTGTAGTGGGCCAGCAATACAGTCCTCAAATGCTAATTGTCATTAAATCTGGAGAGAAACATAATGGGGATGTATTACCATCTACTTTCTTTTGCTTTAAGGAGCTACAAATGTGCAGGCTGAGAATGTTGTGGTAATGCTAGATAAAACTTAAATCTAAAATGTTCTAAATGTTATTTAAATGTTCTGAGGACCTGCAAGACAAGGTTAAATGTATATTGTGTGAACATGAATGGACTATTATGTAAAATCTAAAACAAATATGCTATGAACGTCATTTCTGATCACAACTTGCAGACTTGTTTACGCGCTGCTGTGCGTTTTGTTGCTAACCTTACTTTGCTACTTGACAACTTTACGGTTTTTACTTTTTAATTACCGTTTATATTTTTTGTTTTTCCCTCACTCAACTTTTTTTTTTCATTCAACTTTTTCACTCCGGACGCTTTATCTGGTCATGGTTCGTCAAGACCTCCAACAGCCGAAGCTAAGTAGTAACATTAACATGATGCCTTCTAATTGCAGTCGCTGTACTCATAATATATAGGAGAACAATTGCCTTACGGCGAGGATAGCTGTGCTGCAAGCCCAGCTTCAGACGCAATCGTTAGGCAAGGGTAATTTCAGTGTAGGAAAGGATGAAACAGCGTCTGTGCCACCAGTAAGTACAGATAGTAGTATAAATCCCCTCGCACGGTCCCCGCAGCCGGACAACTTTCTCATGGCTTCTGGAGGGAAATGCTGTAGGAATGTTCAACCGGTGTCGCTCATTCAGCTGACAGAAACTTTCAACCGGTTCTCCCCATTAAGCAGCGGGTCGGAGTCTGAGGCCGAGCCTTCTCTGGTCTCTACTCCTCCCGTTACGGGGTCTGAGAAGCCAAAGGCTCCCACCATTAGCTCTGACAAATTAAAAATCCTAGTCATTGGCGACTCCATTACCCATAGTATTAGACTTAAAACAAATCATCCAGCGATCATACACTGTTTACCAGGGGGCAGGGCTACCGACGTTAAGGCTAATCTGAAGATGGTGCTGGCTAAAGCTAAAACTGGCGAGTGTAGAGAGTATAGGGATATTGTTATCCACGTCTGCACCAACGATGTTAGGATGAAACAGTCAGTCACCAAGCGCAACATAGCTTCAGCGTGTAAATCAGCTAGAAAGATGTGTCGGCATCGAGTAGTTGTCTCTGGCCCCCTCCCAGTTAGGGGGAGTGATGAGCTCTACAGCAGTCTCACAACTCAATCGCTGGTTGAAAACTGTTTTCCGCCCCTCCCAAAATATAGAATTTGTAGATAATTGGCCCTCTTTCTGGGACTCATCCACAAACAGGACCAAGCCTGGCCTGTTGAGAAGTGACGGACTCCATCCTAGCTGGAGGGGTGCTCTCATCTTATCTACGAACATAGACAGGGCTCTAACTCCCTTAGCTCCACAATGAAATAGGGTGCAGGCCAGGCAGCAGGCTGTTAGCCAGCCTGCCAGCTTAGTGGAGTCTGCCACTAGCACAGTCAGTGTAGTCAGCTCAGCTATCCCCATTGAGACCGTGTCTGTGCCTCGACCTCAGTTGGGCAAAACTAAACATGGCGGTGTTCGCCTTAGCAATCTCACTAGTATAAAGACCTCCTCCATTCCTGCCATTATTGAAAGAGATCGTGATACCTCACATCTCAAAATAGGCTACTTAATGTTAGATCCCTCACTTCCAAGGCAGTTATAGTCAATTAACTAATCACTAATCATAATCTTGATGTGATTGGCCTGACTGAAATATGTCTTAAGCCTGATGAATTTACTGTGTTAAATGAGGCCTCACCTCATGAGACCCCAACCAAGGAGCATCAAAAGTTGTGCTATAAATTCTCAGACAACCCAAAGATGCCTTGATGCCCTTCCAGACTCCCTCTGCCTACCCGAGGATGTCAGACGACAAAACTCAGTTAACCACCTAACCGAGGAACTCAATTTAATCTTGCGCAATACCATAGATGCAGTTACACCCCTAAAAACTAAAAACATTTGTCATAAGAAACTAGCTGCCTGGTATACAGAAAATACCTGAGCTCTGAAGCAAGCTTCCAGAAAATTGGAACGGAAATGGCGCCACACCTAACTGGAAGTCTTCTGACTAGCTTGGAAAGACAGTACCGTGCAGTATCGAAGAGCCCTCACTGCTGCTCGATCATCCTATTTTTCCAACCTAATTGAGGAAAATAAGAACAATCTGAAATTTCTTTTTGATACTGTCGCAAAGCTAACTAAAAAGCAGCATTCCCCAAGAGAGGATGGCTTTCACTTCAGCAGTAATAAATTCATGAACTTCTTTGAGAAAAAGATCATGATCATTAGAAAGCAAATTACGGACTCCTCTTTATATCTGCGTATTCCTCCAAAGCTCAGTTGTCCTGAGTCTGCACAACTCTGTCAGGACCTAGGATCAAGGAAGACACTCAAGTGTTTTAGTACTATATCGCTTGACACAATGATGAAAATAATCATGGCCTCAAAATCTTCAAGCTGCAACTATACTACTGAAAGAGCTGCTTCCTGTGCTTGGCCCTCCTATGTTGAACATAATAAACAGCTCTCTATCCACCGGATGTGTACCAAACTCACTAAATGTGGCAGTAATAAAGCCTCTCTTGAAAAAGCCAAACTTTGACCCAGAAAATATAAAAAACTATATTGAATCTCCCATTCCTCTAAAAATGTTTAGAAAAAGCTGTTGCGCAGCAACTCACCGCCTTCCTGAAGACAAACAATGTATACGAAATGCTTCAGTCTGGTTTTAGACCCCATCATAGCACTGAGACTGCACTTGTGAAGGTGGTAAATTACCTTTTAATGGCGTCAAACTGAGGCTCTGCATCTGTCCTTGTGCTCCTTGACCTTAGTGCTGCTTTTGATACCATCGATCACCACATTCTTTTTGGAGAGATTGGAAAGCCAAATTGGTCTACACGGACAGGTTCTGGCCTGGTTTAGTTCTTATCTGTTGGAAATATATCAGTTTGTCTCTGTGAATGGTTTGTCCTCTGACAAATCAACTGTAAATTTCGGTGTTCCTCAACGTACCGTTTTAGGACCACTATTGTTTTCACTATATATTTTACCTCTTGGGGATGTAATTCGAAAACATAATGTTAACTTTCACTTCTATGCGGATGACACACAGCTGTACATTTCAATGAAACATGGTGAAGCCCCAAAATTGCCCTCGCTGGAAGCCTGTGTTTCAGACATAGGGAAGTGGATGGCTGCAAACGTTAAACTTTTAAACTCGGACAAAACAGAGATGCTTGTTCTAGGTCCCAAGAAACAAAGAGATCTTCTGTTTAATCTAACAATTCATCTTGATGGTTGTACAGTCGTCTCAAATAAAACTGTGAAGGACCTTGGCGTTACTCTGGACCCTGATCTCTCTTTTGACGAACATATCAAAATTGTTTCAAGGACAGCTTTTTTCCATCTGCGTAACATTGCAAAGATCAGAAATGTTCTGTCCAAAATTGATGCAGAAAAATGTATCCATGCTTTTGTTAGTTCTAGGTTAGACTATTGCAATGCTCTACTTTCCGACTACCCGGATAAAACACTAAATAAACTTCAGTTAGTGCTTAATACGGCTGCTATAACCCAAAAATTTGATCATATTACTCCAGTGCTAGCCTCCCTACACTAGCTTCCTGTTAAGGCAAGGGCTGATTTCAAGGTTTTACTGCTAACCTACAAAGCATTACTTGGGCTTGCTCCTACCTATCTATCCGATTTGGTCCTGCCGTACATACCTACACGTATGCTACGGTCACAAGACGCAGGCCTCCTAATTGTCCCAAGAATTTCTAAGCAAACAGCTGGAGGCAGGGCTTTCTCCTATAGAGCTCCATTTTTATGGAATGGTCTGCCTACCCACGTGAGAGACTCAGACTCAGTCTCAACCTTTAAGTCATTATTGAAGACTCGTCTCTTCAGTAGGTCCTATGATTGAGTGTAGTCTGGCCCAGGAGTGTGAAGGTGAACGGAAAGGCACTGGAGCAACGAACCACCATTGCTGTCTGTGCCTAGCCAGTTCCCCTCTCTCCACTGGGATTCTCTGCCTCTAACCCTATTACAGGGGCCGAGTCACTGGCTTACTGGGGCTCTTCCATGCTGTCCCTAGGAGGGGTGCGTCATTTGAGTGGGTTGAGTCACTGATGTGGTCTTCCTTTCTGGTTTGGCCCTGTCCGGGGGTATCATCAGATGGGGCCACAGTGTCTCCTGACCCCTCCTGTCTCAGCTTCCAGTATTTATGCTGCAGTAGTTTATGTGTCGGGGGGCTAGGGTCAGTCTGTTATATCTGGAGTATTTCTCCAGTGTCCTGTGTGAATTTAAGTATGCTCTCTTTCTTTCTCTCTCTCGGGGGACCTGAGCCCTAGGACCATGCCTCAGGACTACCTGGCATGATGACTCCTTGCTGTCCCCAGTCCACCTGGCCGTGCTGCTGCTCCAGTTCTCTAACTGTTCTGCCTGCGGCTATGGAACCCTGACCTGTTCACTGTGATTACTATTATTTGATCATGCTGGTAATTTATGAACATTTGAACATCTTGGCCATGTTCTGTTATAATCTCCACCCGGCACAGCCAGAAGAGGACTGGCCACCCCTCACAGCCTGGTTCCTTTCTAGGTTTCTTCCTAGGTTTTGGCCTTTCTAGGGAATTTTTCCTAGCCACCGTGCTTCTACACCTGCATTGCTCTGCATTGCTTGTTGTTTGGGGTTTTAGGCTGGGTTTCTGTACAGCACTTTGATATATCAGCTGATGTAAGAAGGGCTATATAAATACATTTGATTTGATGAACGTCATAAAAACGTACATTTATGTAAACGTTCTGTGCAACCTAGGTGAATATCACAAGAATACTCTTGCAACATCCCAGATAACTTGAAATGTTCTGGGAACCTTTAAATAACTTAGACCAGGTGTTTTGTCAACAATCTTACATTATAGGTTTGTCCTGTACAACCTAACTTAAACGTTGTATGAATGTCATCACAACTGAGCATATAGGTTCCCAAAACACAACATTTCTTGTAATGTACCCATACTGTTCCCACAACCCTAATTAAATGTTCTGGGAACCTTTAAAGAACTCAGGAAGTCTGTTCTGTCATCATTCTTGCAACATCAAAGGAATGTTTTGTGCACCCTGAAACAAACATTATTTGAATGTCAGCACAACTGGACAGTTTTAGTGTTTTGTGAACCTACTGTATCTGGTGTCATATTCCCACAATGTTACCAAAATCAAATAAACATTCTGCAAACCTTTGAAAGAACAGACAAACTGTGTTCTGTAAACATTCTTGTAACATCAGGTGAATGTTCTTTGCACTCTAAAAGAAACATTGTAGAATCATCTTCACAATTTGACTTTTTGTGTTTTGGGAACATATCTTTTGTTATGTCCAGACAACCTAATGAAACATTCTAGGAACCTTGAAAGAACCGATTGTGTTCTAGGAACATTCTTGCAACATCAGATGGATATTTTATACAAACATTCTGTAATCATCCGCATGACTGAACAGATTTGTGTTATGAGAACATTTGCCACGACAACAAATGTTCTGGGAACATTCACAGAATCAATTTTGGTTTGCTGGGAGGGCTTCAGTTCATTTTGTATTCAATGATTCTGGGGCTGATTGGACAGGTTCCCCACTTTAGTCCCTGTAATATTGGTGGGATTGACTGGGATTGGCAGGCCATACCATTTGCATATACAAAATAATTCACATTAGCTGAATTATGATTAATGATGTATATCTGAGTACACTGTTCCAATGTTATAATCAATTAATTTACTGGAATACAAAGCTACTTTTGTGTTTGAGAAAATGTTCAATGTTCAACGGTGTGCCATTCCAAAAATGTGTCAGTAAGGTTTAGCAAATCTTATGTGGTATTATATCTGGCATGCAGGCCATATTCTGCTCTCAGTAAGTAAGGACTTTGTGTGGACACGTTCTGTGAATTAATGAAAATAAAGCCCTTGACAGAGGTAGAGGTATACCACTTTGCTGGTTTGAGAGGCCTTTGTTTAGCCCTAAGGATTTGGTTTTCAATAGGTGATCCACAGCTGTTCAGCTGAAATTCTAAGGTAGGTGTGTGTATGCGTGTGTGTTTGTGTGCACGTGCATGTGCATGAAACATGTGTGTGCCTGTCTAGTTATTCAGAGTAATAACAGTGAGAAATATGATAGGGAGTATTAACAGGGACAAGCACTTAACATGTGGCAAATAGTGCTGACAAAGAGGATGAACACTTGAATGATGATTGAGGTGGCAAAGGCACCAGCAGAAGAGGTTCATATTCCTATATGTTGTAGATGCAAACTAAGGCTGAAGACGTTTAGAGGGAAATGGATCAGTGGTGATGACCTACCAGACACTATTTAGATCTCAACCAGCCAAATTATTTTGGTAGTTTTCTCAATGACAAATGGAACTTATTTAGAGAAAGATGCATAGTGTAGTAAAAAGTGGATTCTTGATGCCTTAGAGAGAGGGCTGTTAGCTAGACCTATCAGTCAAGGCTGTTGTTATGCAGGTTTTTCTAAGAACACTAACATGCACATAATTGATGTTTTCTAGTTGCTGAGATCTCCCTTTCCTTATTGATCACTTGCTTTTTTCTCTCGTTATCTCTTCTTTGTCTCACACTCCATCACAAGCACACACACACACACACACACACACTTAGGCTGGGATTCAGTCCTATCAAGGGTTATAGGCATTCACATTTTTAAAGGCATTTTTCGATTGAGTCGACATATGAAGAGTTTACCGTGCCGTACATGCCTAGCGTATTGGCAGTTTTTACTTCTTGTATTTACATTTACGTCATTTAGCAGACGCTCTTATCCAGAGCGACCTACAAATTGGTGCATTCACCTTATGATATCCAGTGGAACAACCACTTTGCAATAGTACATCTATATCTTTTTTTTTTTGGGGGGGGGGGGGGATTTAGAAGGATTACTTTATCCTATCCCAGGTATTCCTTAGAGAGGTGGGGTTTCAGGTGTCTCCGAAAGGTGGTGATTGACTCCGCTGTCCTGGCGTCGTGAGGGAGCTTGTTCCACCATTGGGGTGCCAGAGCAGCGAACAGTTTTGACTGGACTGAGCGGGAACTGTGCTTCCGCAGAGGTAGGGGGCCAGCAGGCCAGAGGTGGATGAACGCAGTGCCCTTGTTTGGTTGTAGGGACTGATCAGAGCCTGAAGGTACGGAGGTGCCGTTCCCCTCACAGCTCCGTAGGCAAGCACCATGGTCTTGTAGCAGATGCGTATCAGAATACAGGGGGAACACATTACAAACAGTTATGAAAATCAAATCCCACTTTCCATATATTTGATTGGATTCTGTAACTATATGACATACACAACTCTTCTTTGCGATTAGATATTGCCCATGATTAATGGTCTCCAATACCAGATCCATTGTCAGCCATTGTTCATGACTGAGATGCAGCTTCAGGGGCCACCAACAGGGGGATCTAGCCTCAAAGCAAAACACCAATATATCACTGCTGGAGGACATTAGTGACCGTGACATACTGTAAGATTTGAAGAGGGGTCACAGTTTTGGTTTTATGTGTAGATCAACATCTGACTTTAAAGGTGCTCTAATTAACAATTTAGTGATTATTTCTTTGTAGTTTCAAATGGTGCTGTTTTTTCATTCATGCAATTGTATTATTTTACTACAGCATTGACATGTATGTCTATATGCAGAAGGCATTATAACATAGAGCATCTTTAACTATGCTAGCGTGACATTGTACAGTAACTATGCCCGTAATCACAGACTATCAGCGATACAATTTGGTGTCAAAATCTTTAATAAATTATGTAGGGGGCCTATTAAACTCTTCAACGAGATTACAAATGGAATTTTTTAAATGACTGGGATACCTGACTACCTACCTATAAAATAGACACGTAGACAAAAATTGGCAAAAAAATATCTCACCAGTTTATGGTAATGGGTCAGCGGAGCATTCAAAAGCTGAGGCTGGTAAAACTTTATTTTTTTATTTTTTTTATTTTTTTTATTTTTTTTTACCATACAAATGAAGTCATCAGAACAGCATAAACCTCTCCTCAAGGCAGGGGGGTCATGCACCCTAAAAATCTGAGGAGGCACAAATTACATGAGGGTGGCTGTGGGATGGAAATGGCTTTTTCCTGCAATCTAGAGCCATTGATTCTATGTATAAAAAAAATTATTAAAAAAATATGGTCATTGTTCTGCATACCTAAGCATACCTCTTGAACTGTCTGTATTCTCCTGACTGGTGGCTCTTTTTTTAAAGAAACTAAATATGAAACTAAATATGCTCCTCTGCATCTCTGCTAAGATCTGGGTAAAAGATTGAAATGAATGTGAGTCTTATTTAGTTATTGCTTGCTTTTCTAAAGTCTACCAACCTTGCCAGCAGGCATGCCATCTAAGATAGTTAAACAAGCTAGTTAAACAAGCTAGCTACTCTAACATGATTGATAGCCTGAAATAGCTTCTTGGTAGCTAGTTACTGTATGAGGTTGGGAGATTGGGAACTGTAAGGGTCCTGTGTGTAGCTGGTGTAGAGAGTCAGGCGCAGGACAGCAAACATGAGTAATCAACGTACTTTTACTCAAAATGACAAATGTACAAAGTAATATCATGAGCACACAATAACGGACCGAAAATACAATAAACAATCACTCACAAACAAACATGGGGAACAGAGGGTTAAATAATAAACAGGTTATTGGGTGAGTGAAACCAGGTGTGTAAGACTAAGACAAAACAAATGTAAAATGAAAAGTGGATCAGCGGTCGCTAGAAGGCCGGTGACGTTGACCGCCGCCCCAACAAGGAGAGGGACTGACTTCGGCGGAAGTCGTGACAGGAACCTACTGTATCTGAGCTAGCTAAAGTCATCTTCATAAAATTGCTAGGTGGCTAGTAATGTTACATATTATTTTGTATTTTCATTATAAAAATAAAACAAATGTAAACAGGACAAATCTGAGGAGGCACGTGCCCCTGTGCCCCCTATGGGCATGACGCCCTTGCCTCGAGGTATGATGAGGTACTACTCTTGAACACTGTATAGCAATGTCCATTCATAAGGTTTCCACTTTAATTCACCTCTAACAAAATAATATCTCACATTCACCATGACGAATACATAACGTAATATGGGTGATGGGGAATTTGTTCTTTGGCGGTGTGCATCCTAAAAAGGCAACTCGACTGTAATGAGATTTAGCTCTGCTAACGACTGTGAATTTTCTGTTGCATACATTTCCATCCCAGCTTACTCAGCAGAGCCCTCCTGGCTGGCATTTCTTTGTACGCTTGCAGGGACCAAAAAGTCTGTCTCGTTTCTAATTTCCTGTGTTTATGATTTTTTTTCTATCAAACCCTCTGTGTTTCACGAGACCACCATGGAAGCAGCAATCAAATGTGGACAGGGAGACAAAATACCAAGCTTTCACAGACAAAACCTCCAGGGGTGAAAGAGTGTGTGCCTGTGTGTGCCTGCCTGTGTGATAGAGAAAGGGGGGGTGTATGTGTGCGTGTGTGCATGCGTGTGCTCATGCATGTGTGTGTGTGCACGAGACAGAGAGAAAGAGAGAGAGAGGTTGTATGTGTTCGTGTGTGCATGCTTGAGTGTGTGCATTTGCATGTGCACGAGAGACATAGAGAGAGGTTGCATGTCTGCTTGTGTGCATGCTTGATTGTGTGCGTGTGTGTGCACGAGAGAGAGAGAGAAAGATTCCACAATGTGAAGTGTTGACATCTGCTGCAGGCTTTTGCAGGGGTGGAATGTGATACTCTCCTTTACACAAAGGGACTTGGCCCATTCAGCAGGCAAAAGAGGACCTCTATATGCCACTCTCCATGGGGGCAACACACCAACCGGTGTATCACAGTCATGCAATCTCTTATCCGCCATTATTTTGGATTAAAAACCTTAAAACCTTTCAGGTGGAGCCATCTTTAAGATTTCCTTTCGCCTTCCTTTGAGGCTGTAATATCTCAGAAATGTGAGACAAGACTAAATTGCTCTGCCATTGCATCATGTGTCTTGGTAAATAGGTTCAATGTGTCTGCAACTTCCTTTGATTGTTTTGTCTGCTGCTAGACTTACACAGGGACACACACACACACACACACACACACACACACACACACACACACACACACACACACACACACACACACACACACACACACACACACACACACACACACACACACACACTTTCCACTGACAATGAGATGAGAGTAACCACATGAAACGCACATGATGAGGTACAGCTTTGTATTGCAGAGCGGAAATTGGGAACATAAGGGGGAATGGTAACAGTGGTGTCTACAGCTTTGATATGACAAATTGAGCGTTCTTAAACATTTCCCCCAAGAGGCATTAGGCATTGTTTTACCTTGCCCATTATGAAAAGTTCTGGGCAATGATGGTGAGATTAAGGAATGAGTCCAGGGTGTGTTACAGTATTCACATTGCTGAAATGGGAAAGTTATTGTGTAGCCTACAGTTCCTCTGCCAATATTAAATCGATATTAACCCTTAATGGCATGATATCACAAGGAATTAGCATAAAAGCAACTGGTAGGTCAACAAAGAGGGGAAAAGAGGACTAACTTATTTTGTACATTATTTTGCATTGTGGCCTATTGCTGTACTTATGCAAATCTGGTTTATTTAATTTATGATGTGATCATAATATAGATTAATTATCTAATTTACAGTAGATAAGAATTAAATGAATAGTTAAATACAGGTACAATGCATTACACATTATGGACACACATGGTTTGTTATTGTAGACATACTTTGTCAGGGAATTGTGAACAAAAATAACAGAAAAATCTGTTTAATGACTTCACAGATGTGGGGAGTGTAAGAAGTTATTCTAACACCATGCACCAGGAGAGCTGCAGCAACTAAATAGTTAACTTCCTGGGGAGTTTCCTTTGGTAAGAAGTTTACTTATGTATAGCACCTGTTGTGTCGTCAGTTGGCAGTCTGCTTCTCCAAAAATACAGATACGGTAGTCCCAGTTTTAGCGACAGCTAATAGCTCCAGTCTTCAGCAACCTCATCAAACAACTGGAGTCATGTGTGCTCTGCAATATCATCCACTTTACAAATTGTATCATATTGCGCTGCACTCTCGTGGTATCTGCGATGAATGTGAAGTTTATTCTAATGCCTGCTAATCTTTGGACTGGAATTGCAGACGGCAGAGATTTTGGAAACTGAACGTCGCGGGCAGGCTACAGTATCACACTTCTCCTTGGGCAAAAAAAAGTTGTTCATTTCAGCATTTACGAAATATTTCACTCAATATATAACTAATTTGTTTCATTTGATGGAACTTCAAGCTGGATATGTAAATTATTTCAAGCGCAGCAGCAATTTTCTAACGTCCAAGCCAATTTTCCATAAAGCCAACAGGTGCGCATCCGAACCAATAAAACGGCCATTAGTGTCAACATTTTCCGATTGTGGATGTTACAGGATTTTTATGACGTACATTGTTTTTCTCAAAGGACTCCGTTTTTGAATGAGGTTATGTGGATTTTACTCTGCGTTTATCCGCTACAAATGTCTCCAAAACAACATTGGTGTCGTCCAAACAACTGTTGTGCATGGTGATAGAAAACGTCCCGTGAACAGTGCATTGTAATCGCTTTCTGCCACTAATCCAAATGATCCTTCCATTCTTAATCCTACTTGTATCGCTTCTCCAAAAACATGGCTCAGAAGCTGAATCAAGTCACATCAGCAAATTCCAACAACCAAGTTTAAAGGAACAAAACGGTAAGTTGCGTGTTTTGGAATGTGTGTAGAGTTTTCACTTTTAACATAGTTTGAGTTGTAAATAAAGGTGTTGAGAATCTCACATATCCATTGCTGCTCATAAACTAATGTGCTTTGTAAGAGGAGCAGGTTTAAGATGCATCTTGCTTGAGTTTAAACAGCAATAAATAAATAGCTTATTCAGTTCAAACAGCATTATCCGAGATGGGAAGTGGAAATGACCTTTTCAAGTGTGCCCATGTGTGTTTAAGGGGGAAAACCCTCTGAAATATCATGTCCCCTGAGGTTCTCTATGATCATAAAAGGCTCCATTCATTCAGTGGTAGGCACTCCATGTGATGTAATTTACTTACCCTTTGAACCCCACTGATTTAGACTGTCAAATAAAAAATTGTTTAGTAATTTCCCCTTTTTAAAGTAAAAAAAAAACATGGTGACCCATGTATGAATTATTTCTTTCCAGCATGTGCAACTTGGAATCAAGCTGTTTTGTTGTGATGAGGTGTGTGTGCATGCGTAAATGCATATATAGCCTATGCGCTTGCACCCAGGTAGTGTTGCAGTTAATTGAACATTATTTGATGAAGCATACACAACGTGACCTAGCAATATACTCTGTCCATCATTAATGTATTCTATGTAAACAGTTTGCAGGTTTTTGTTTCACACTGACACTGAATCACTTTCTCTAAAACTTTGTTTATTCTACACTTACCAGCATCCTTACCAAGTCATTACAAACCCCAAATCGTTTTGTAATACACAGCCCCCTCATGTTGTGGCAGTTCATATGGCACTCTATTTTCTACTTTAAGCTTTAGCAGTCGTTGTCTTCTTCTACGTCACCCCAAACTGCTCATTTGCATATTTAACTTTCCTGCATGCGGGCACTAGCGGTTCTGGGGGGGGCAGTGCCCCTGTGACAACAATTTTGGACCCCCTTGTGGCCCCCCTAAATGTGGAGTATAAAATAATTTTTAGATAACTCATTTTTGCTATCGTTCTTTTTTTACATCCATTATTAGACAGTGGCAACGCAGACCACTAATTTAACCCACACATTTTCTAGAGGGACGGCTTTAGGCGGAACACAACAGTATCGTACCACATGCAAAACGATATGACAACAATAACGTCTAATGTACAACTGGCCCCAGCTTGGCCCCCCCAGTTGAAATGGTCTAGATCCGCCACTGGCATGCGGCTCCTCTATCTGCGTTTAACCAGAGATCTGTTTATAATGATGAGATGCTCATGTCTCCGCCCTAACAATAGGCAGGCGACAAGCATAGGTCTACATATTAAACCCATAGAAACCCATTGGGACTATTTTGGTGAGAGTGAAACCTCTCGCTTCACCACTTCATCTCTGATTTAACTACATGTTAGCATATGGAGGTCAAGGGCAGGAAGTGTCATCCTTCTGTTGGGCCCTGTGGGGCCCATGATCAAAGCCTTGTCCCAGGATCCCCATCTAATCAATCTGGCCATGGAGAAAAACAAGTGGGGTGTTGAACCATAAAACCTGCTCTTAAAACAGTGGCCACACATGGAATGAGAATAAAGGCCCTGGCTAGCGGTAACCTTTGACTCTGATGTGTGAGTGTTTCACCAGAGCTCCGGTGTGGATGATTGCTGATGCTCGGCCACAATTTGATATTGGTCTGCTGGAAAAGCTAGACCTGTCTGGCATGTTTAGTGGTGGTTGCTGGGAGAGTTACGGTCTGGGGTAATTTAAGTCTTGGCTGCGGATGGCTGATGACTCTATAGATGTCTATCAGTCACTGCATGGTTGCTAGTGCGGTCCCTCTACTCTTAGTCTCAGTTTGGTAGCTAGTGCAATTTCTCCACTATCAGTCTTAGCTTGGTTGCTAGAGCAGTCCTACTATGATAACTTTCTCCAAGGGAACTGCTGTTGACTTTTTTTATGCAACCTGATACATAGGATATCATCTTTTGGTCAGCCACACTCCAGCCACCCAAGTCATAGACTGTTCTCTCTACTACTGCACGGCAAGTGGTACCGGAGCACCAAGTCTGGGACCAAAAGTCTCCTGAACAGCTTCTACCCCCAATCCATAAGACTGCTGAACAGTTTAACAAATGGCTACCTGGATTATTTGCATTGACCCCCTTTTTTTCTTGCACTAACCCTCTTGCACTGGCTCTATGCACACTCACTGTACTCTACCCACACACTCACACTTACTACACTGACACTCCAACGCACGCAAACACAACACACACGCATGCATATTGACGCCCCCCACACACACACACTTTCACACACGCTACTCTATTTATTATCTGTCCTGATTGCCTAGTTATTTCTTCCGCTACCTGCATGTACATATTACCTCAGGGTTCACAGGCCAATAGGGAAATGTGCAGTTTTTCACGTATACATGTGAAATGTCTGGGGAATGGGGATAGAGAAGTGCAGTGTGCATTCAAAAGGTCCCAATAAGAACAAGTCAACAGGCAATATGTAACCAACATGCGTAATGGGAGAAAAACATGGGGTGAAATGTTTGTTCGCTACAGACCGAGGACTTGAGATGTATGCACGGAAGTGGAACTTTAGTTTCATGCATTGATGTCAATGGATAGTTGCATCAAAATTCATGTTACTGGTGCAAATCTCAAGTCAATCTCTAGTCTAGCCCATATGTATCTGGAGATTTGACCAAACCTCTCCATGTAATTTTTTTTACTTACTCTACTGTGCAGTTTCATACAAAGCCAAGCATAATTTCCTCACATCAAAGCCATAGTCTTTTGTGTGGCGTGGGATTTGTTGAAGTCAGCATATTGCATGTTTTGCTCCGTTTAGGAAGTAACGCCTCTCCCTATCAGGCAATGATTACCCAACATTTGCTGGCTGGACTTACTAGGGTGGTTTATATAGCTGTTAGCCCATGCTGTTGACAGCTACCAGCTTGGCAGCTTGGATTCACATTGCCAGTCTGTTGTTGTGTTAAGTGGTTTCCATAGTAGTTTATTTTTTAATTGGAAATTACGGTATAGCTGTAAAACCGGTGAAACGGCACCAAAAGGATTTGGAATATAAATGTATTCTTTAATAATATAAGTTTCTCTGGGAAAAGTTGTTTTCAGTTAGAGTAAGTTGTAAATTGACAAATCTTAAAGAACTAATGTACAGTTACTCGCACTAAAGTAGTTGGCCTACACTGACAACTACGGTCTAGTTGAGAAAAAAAAGCTAATTTAATGATACTTTAAGTAAAGTAACTTGCAATACAAATAGACCTGAAAATATACTGACCACACAAGCGCTTTCCCGCACTGAGACACTAAAGTCTGTCTCGTCACCACAAGCAGTCCATGTAGACTTATTTCCCCCACACCACTTCAGTCTCAAGTGAGGACTAACAGTGTCTATATTTTTGCTGTCAGCACAACTTGAACGTCGGAGCACTGAATTTGGCAAGCGAACATCCCCCCTGCCTGCCTGCTGTTTGTCATTTTGGGCAGCGAGTGTACATTCTCCTCAGGCAAGAGGGAGTTTCTCAAGGGAACTGGGTCACAGTTTTTTAAGCTCTGCATTGGCTGAGAAAGCCTCCAGGCAGGCAGTAGCTTCTCTCTCATTTGCAGTATCAACATTGCCCCACATACTTTGTAAGGACCTATTGTTTTCAGCAGAATCAATGTCCTCTTGAGGTCAGTATGCAGCTCCAAAATCTTGACATTGTCATCGATATGTCCCTGTGAGGAGTGTCACCCATCCAGCCAAAGGTGTGTAATGTGCGTGCTTTTCTTTTAGTATCACAATAAATGCCCTTTGTGTCCTTTAAATAGTAAGTGGAATAATCTTGCTATACTATGTGGATAGGGAACACCTGCGGATTCTCCACTTTTAATTCATCTACCAGTCAAGTCCTTATAGCCCCAAACTATAGCCAGCATGCTGATTGTCAATGCCAATTATGGATTCATGGAAATTATGAATAGCAGTGACATGTACGTAATACAGTTTTTATGTTTTCAGCGTGGACCATTTCAATGTAACAATTTGCCTATTTCCACCTGTGAACCAGTGACCAAATAACTGTCTTGAGACACAGAGCCAACCAATCCCAAGAACATTCTTTCCTTATCTGCTGCAAAATGAAATGCCTCATTGAAAAATCAATTCATGAGAGATTCTTAGATAGCAGTAGATTTTAATGAATGTTATCAGCTGCCTACAATTGCTCCAGCACATGCAATATAGTGAGCACTTCTTTAGCTATTTCATCGATGGATTAGGCCTACAGCTGAAAATCTATTCAGTATGGAAATGAGCACCGAGTCCAAGCACATAGTTTCCCAGAGGAGACAAAAATATAAAGAGCACATAAATTTGGTCATATAAACGCGCCACTGTAAATAGCCCAATGCTAACATTGACATTGAATGGGAGAGAAGATGCAGTCTAGACATGAGTACGTCTGTCTCAAATTAGGATTACCTGTCAGTGCAAATATCTGTCATTTACTCCTCTGCAGCATCTTTTCCTCAAGTCTCTCTTGTTTCTCAGCTGCACTTCTGGCAGTGGTTTATGTGCTCATTGCCACGCACACTTGACATAATCCATTGGCATTTTCAAAAACATTGAGGTGAAATAGGCTACATGTAACTACTGTGTTACATAAATAAAACATTACATGGGTCTAGGCATACATTTCCTTAAATGTCTTGAGGAGAAAGCATTTCTCAAGAATGTAAATATTACTGTTGGCATAATCAGTGCATTACTATTGGGTAATTAGCGCATTATCATTCTTGTGGTGGCTTCGTCTCGAGTGCTGCTCATATTGGCACTCCCAAACTGAATACGTTTGGATTACCTGTAGCTGTGTTTGAGGATTTGTACATTGCTGGAACAGCCCTGCACTTGAATGGACTTAAGCTGTCTGTGGGGATATTGGCTGTTTTGAAAGCAGACTGAATTCCATTAGACTTACAATTTTGACCTTGGTTACCGTCTCTGGAGGGTATGTCTACATAGTTTGGCAGATGTCATCGCCCCCTCTCAGAGAACTATTTGAAAGTGTCTTGCTCCGTCAATATGCCGGGCTTGGGCGTTATCTTGCAGTTGATTGACAAGGAGCTTGACCCTGAACAAGTACCAAAATGTAGTGCAGCAGTGGCTTCTAATATAGAGATGGATTGGGAGTGGCAGATGCAACATTTGCTGTTAATTCTGTGCTTACATTTTGCAGAGAATGGAACAAAGTAGTATTGCTTTGGTACAAGAAGAGCAGAGCTGGTTAGTGAGGGACTGGTCACTATGCTAAATGTTCACAGAATATTAATTACTCAAGAGATGTGAAAGTATTTGGCATGGGTCTCCAGATCCTCAAAAAGATCTACAGCTGCACCATTGAAGGCATCCTGACCGGTTGCGTTACAGCAAGGTTTAGTATCTGTTTGCATCCGACCGTAAGGCGCTACAAAGGCTAGTGCAAAAGGCCCAGTACATCAGTGGGGCCAAGCTTCCTGTCATCCAGGACCTACAGTTGAAGTCAGAAGTTTACTTGCACATTAGCCCAAAACATTTAAACTCAGTTTCACAATTCCTGACATTTAATCATTGTACAAATTCCCTGTCTTAGGTCAGGTAGGATCACCACTTTATTTTAAGAATGAAATGTCTGAATAATAGTAGAGAATGATTGATTTATTTCAGCTTTTATTTCTTTCACCACATTCCCAGTGGGTTAGAAGTTTACATACTAATTGAGTGTATTTGGTAACATTGCCTTAAACAATTTAAACTTGGGTCAAATGTTTTGTGTAGTCTTCCACAAGCCTCCCACCATAAGTTGGGTGAAATTTGACCCATTCCTCCTGACAGAGCTGGTCTAACTGAGTCTGGTTTGTAGGCCTCCTTGCTCACACGCTTTTTCAGTTCTGCCCACACATTTTCTACAGAATTGAGGTCAGGGCTTTGTGATGGCCACTCCAATACCTTGACTTTGTTGTCCTTAAGCCATTTTGCCACAACTTTGGAAGTATGCTTGGGGTCTTTGTCCATTTGGAAGACCCATTTTCAACCAAGCTTTAACTTCTTGACTGATGTCTTGAGATGTTGCTTCAATATATCCACGTAATTTTCCGTTCTCATGATGCCATCTATTTTGTGAAGTGCACCAGTCCCTCCTGCAGCAAAGCGTCCCCACAACATGATGCTGCCACTCCCGTGCTTCATGGTTGGGATGGTGTTCTTCGGCTTGCAAGCATCCCCCTTTTTCCTCCAAATATAACTATGGCCAAACAGTTCTATTTTTGTTTCATCAGACCAGAGGACATTTCTCCGAAAAGTACGATCATTGTCCCCATGTGGAGTTGAAAACCGTAGTCTGGCTTGTTTATGGCGGTTTTGGAGCAGTGGCTTCTTCCTTGCTGAGCGGCGTTTCAAGTTATGTCGATATAGGACTCGTTTTACTGTGGATATAGATACTTTGTACCTATTTCCTCCAGCATGTTCACAAGGTCCTTTGCTGTTGTTCTGGGATTTATTTTCACTTTTCGCAAGTACTTTCATCTCTAGGAGACAGAACGCGTCACCTTCCTGAGCGGTATGAAGGCTGCGTGTTCCGATGGTGTTTATACTTGCATACTATTGTTTGTACAGATGAACATGGTACCTTCAGGCATTTGGAAATTGCTCCCAAAGATGAACCAGATTGTGGAGGTCTACAATTTTTCTTTATGAGGTCTTGGCTGATTTCTTTTGGTTTTCCCATGACGTCAAGTAAAGAGGCAGTGAGTTGGAAGGTAGGCCTTTAAATACGTCCATAGGTACACCTCCAATTGACTCAAATGATGTCAGAAGCATCTAAAGCCATGACATCATTTTATTGAATTTTCCAAGCTGTTTAAGGAACAGTCAACTTAGTGTATGTGAACTTCTGACTCACTGAATTGTGATACAGTGAAATAATCTGTGAGCAATTGTTGGAAAAATTACTTTTGTCATGCACAAAGTAGATGTCCTAACCAACTTGTCAAAACTATAGTTTGTTAACAAGAAATTTGTGGAGTGGTTGAAAAACCAGTTTTAATGACTCAACCTAAAGTGTATGTAAACTTCTGACTTCAAGTGTATATACCAGGCGGTGTCTGTGGAAAGCCCCAAAAATTGTGAAAGACTCTTGTCACCCAAGTCATAGGCTGTTCTGTCTGCTACCGCACGGCAAGCGCTACCGGAGTGCCAAGTTTAGGTCCAAAAGGCTCCTTAAAACCTGTTATGGCTCGGGGTTCCGCTAGCGGAACGTTTCGACAACATCCGGTGAAATTGCAGAGCGCGAAATAAAAAAAAATGAAATATTTAACTTTCATACAATCACAAGTGCAATACACCAAATTAAAGCTTAACTTCTTGTTAATCCAGCCACCGTGTCAGATTTCAAAAAGGCTTTACGGCCAAAGCAAACCATGCGATTATCTGAGGACAGCACCCCATCATACAAAACGCATGACAATCATATTTCAACCCGCCAGGCGCGACACAAAACTCAGAAATAACGATATAATTCATGCCTTACCTTTGAAGATCTTCTTCTGTTGGCACTCCAAAATGTCCCATAAACATCACAAATGGTCCTTTTGTTCGATAAATGTTGTCGTTATATCTCCAAAATGTCCATTTATTTGGCGCGTTCGATTCAGAAAAACACCGGTTCCAATTCGCCGAACATGACTAAAATGATCTAAATAGTTACCTGTAAACTTTGTCCAAACACTTCAAACAACTCTCCTAATCCAACTTTAGGTATTTTAAAATGTAAATAATCTATAACATTTAAGACGGGATAAACTGTGTTCAATAGCGGATAAAAGGAAAGTGGAGCGAGCTCCAGGTCACGCGCCCCAAACAAAACAGTACACTTGGCTCTACACCCAGAAAGGAAAGGGCTACTTCTTCATTTCTCCAAGGAAAAACATCAACCAATTTCTAAGGATTGTTGACATCTAGTGGAAGCCATAGGAACTGCAACCAGATGCCTCAGAAATCTAGATTCACATAGAAATCTATTGAAAGCAATCACCTCAACAAAAAAAAGAATTCCTGAATGGTTTGTCCTCATGGTTTCGCCTGCCAAATAAGTTCTGTTACACTCACAGACAAAATTTTAACAGTTTTAGAACCTTTAGAGTTGTCTATCAAAATCTACCAATTATATGCATATCCTAGCTTCTGGGCCTGAGTAGCAGGCAGTTTACTTTGGGCACTCTTTTCATCCGGCCGTGAAAATACCGCCCCCTAGCCCGACGAGGTTAACAGCTTCTACTCCGTGTGGCTCAGCAGGCTATGGCACTGGATCTCAGTGCTAGAGGTGTCACTACAGACTCTGGTTCAATCCTGGGCTGTATCACAACCGGCCGTGATCGAGAATCCCATATGGCGGCGCACAATTGGCCCAGCGTCGTCCGGGCTATGGGAGGGTTTGGCCGGTGTAGGCCGTCTTTGTAAATAAGAATTTGTTCTTAACTGACTTGCCTAGTTAAATAAAGGTTTTTACACTGCTGATTTTCGCTGTTCCCTGTTGTATTCGGCGCATGTGACAAATCAAAATTAATTTGGTTTTATGTAAGCATATGTTTTCTTTCAGACTATTGTATTCACAAATTGCCGTTTCCATAAATTATTTTTGACAACTTCCATTGTGACCATGTATTTCCTGAATAAATCTGTGTTTCACAGGCATTACTCCAATGTATGCATCCACCAGCCCCCACACACCAAAAAATAACAATTTATCCTCACTTCTGGCATGGTCCAGGGTGGCAGGACTACCAACCAAGCAGTCTGGGAACAATGCGTCTGTTGCTCCACTAGAACAGTTCCTCAACTTATTTGGGCCAGGGACCCTTTTTGTGATAGCAAATTCATCAGGGACCCCCTCATGAATAAAAATAGCATAAAAGGAGTTCTACTCGACCATGGCAGTGCAGGCCCAACGAACCAAGTCTCGGGCCCCAGGAAGGAACATTTTAAAGGCCCATAACTTGACATTGAAGAGAATGTTGCAGTTGTCAAGCAAATAAAAAAGTATTTGGTCATGGGGCAGAGTATTTTAATCAGCTTTAAAGCCAATATCCTGTAATTCTACACATTTTGCCATGAGGCGGAGAGAGAAGTTAGCTGTTTTAAAGCTTAAATTACAGTCCATTTGTTTTTGTTTTTTTTAAATGTTGGGGGATACAAGAGATATTGAGTTAAAAAATGTACAATTGGTGGAGTACTGTGGATACCAATATCCCTGTGAACCTCCCAGGCCCATGTTGCCCAGGGTTAAGAACATGCATTGTGGATTGTAATACAATAATATTGTCAATTTATTCCATGGATCCCTTGGCCAAAACTTGTTTAATCTGTTATTAATATCTATATTTATTGTGTGATATATATCATTTTAAAAAGAGAACCCTGCACTAGAATGTTCTCCTCCGCTGTAACAGTCTGAAGGTGCCACTATGTGTGAAACACAGCATAAAGTCCTGTACATTTTGAGGCATTTGTTGTTTCAACTGACATAATTTCTGATCTAATTCTGAGAGGTAGCGATGTGTAGTCTGCTGCATATGAATTACGATATCAGAGCAAGATCAACTTCTCACTGCAGTTTCTATGCTAGTTTGAGCTGTCTGTTGGAACATGGAAAAGGATTACTAATAATGTATTTCACTGCCTCGTGAGGTCACGTATGGAGCTTGTATACTGTTAGAGTTTTACAGGAGCCACACATCAGCTGTTCTCACATGCTGGGCTTCATATACTGTAGGTCAGTCAGGGAATGAGTGAGGAGGGAAGCGAGATACAGTTTAAAAGTAAGATTAATCGTGCATAGTTGTACTCCATTTTTAAAGGGGGACTGAACTGGCCTCGTTTTTCATATTGCTCATAAAGAAATGCTAGCGGCCATGACTGAAGCCAAACGAGAGTTGTGTTAAATGTAGTTTGGTGTGTCTTTGCCATTCAATCACAACAAACAAGGGCTTTAATGAGTAGTGATGGCGAGGTAAGCTAAACTAGCTTTGCTTTGGTGAGAAGTTTTGAAGTTGAGGACTTCTCCCCTCCTGACTGACTCGCCATCTTGATGGTCTGTAAATTCAGTTCTATGTTTAGGCTAAAATCTGCGCTGACCGTGTGTTTAGCCAAGCTGACAGCAGCTAGCGAGCATAGCTTGGGGATAGCGGCAGCTGGCTAGCCTGCCATATCACAGTTATTCCAAAATAGAAAGAACAAGGGTCTGGGATGTGTTTCATAAGAAACTCGTTCTACAACATAACTTTAGTCTGCTCAGCTGCCCTACAACACAATATTCTATAACTATCTAGTTTAGTCTCATCTCTCCTTATGTCTGCTGTTAGATCTTTCCCGGGGGATAAATCCCAGAACTACTAAAATCCCTATAGGTTAAGGCTACATGTGGACGTTGCCCAGCTTGAGTGTAGATACTAACCTGCTTGATTTTTGTTGGTTGAAAAATACATTTATCAACATGAATCTGGTTCTGAAGGCAGCTGTGCAGAGTGGTCACTAGCTGGCACAGCCACAAAGTTTTTCAATCTTATTTTAAACATAACCAAACTTAAACACACCGCTAACCCTAATGCCTAAACTTCACCTTAAATTAAGACCAAAAAAGACATTTTTTGTTCCTTCTTTCTATAGCCAATTTTGACTTTGCATCTGGCCCATCTTGCAGAAATCACTACGTTCTGTAGTGTTTCCCCCAGGGTTTTTCATCAGTGGTGGCAATGTTTTTCTGGATCAAAATGGGATTTATAGTTCTGGCGGGGGCGTTGTAGTGAGTGTTAGGGTGGGTGGTATCCAGATTTTCATATCATACCGTCCTTCTCTCATCCCAGGATTTACGGTAGTACCGGTTTAGTACACAAAAAAAGCCAATTGGGCGTCTATTACCAGAATGCTAACAAAATTGGCACAAGTACTAGTGAATGGCGCCCTGTCTCCTTATTAAATTGACCACTTACTTAGCTAACTAGCAAGGTAAACCAAATGTACAGCTGGACTCAACACCTCCCGCTTTCTCCCGTTGTGCTGTATTTACAACAACAAAAAACACGTGACTAGGGCTCTACAGTACAACCAATTTGGTTGGATATGCAACTAAATATTTAGCTGTGTGACCATTCATTTTATTTTGGGAGCCATGACACTAACTAGGCTATTGTTGCCAGGTGAGTGAACTTTTCTGGTCTGTGCTCGCTCCTTAACATTCCCACCACCACAATATACAAGACTCCTTCCACCCAGTCACTCAGTGGGTTCCACATAACGTTGGTGAGGACAGCACACCCTAACAGGTCATGGTGAGGGAGGTGCCAGCATAGTCTCTGGCGACAGCCTCTGTGCCTGTACACTACACATATGCTGCCCCTCGCAGTACCCACACTAGGTCCCCTGGGAGGGGGGTATCTAATGCAATGAAAATGTACATTGGGCTCTTAGCTAGCTCTTGTGACTACTGATGATTTGAGCAACTGTGTTCTGGAGATACGTGTGGTGCACGGTGCAGATCGAATGGCCTGTCAAGATAATCAGGAATCTCCTTTTTTGATGAAGGCACATTGTTTTAGCGGACCGATTTTAATAGAGCAAGGTTGGGTCTGTCTCATTGGCAGGCATGGCTGTCTGACAATACAGAATGACATTGGCAGCAGATGCATATTTTATTTTAATGTAAGCATTGTCTCAGGCTTTTCACTCCCAATGCCAAGAACACAAGGATTGTATCAATCATGAGGTGATTACATTTGGAAACAATCGCAACGGGCTATTATCCCTATGTCAATAGTCTGCTAGTGCAAACGCAGCTACCATGATAATGCAGTAAGGGCCCAAAAAAGGATGACAGACAACTGGGTAAAGATTGAGCAACAGCAGCGCCTGAAGGGAGGCCTAATTTATCAACCAATCGCGATCTGTATAAGTTGTGGTAGAGTGACAGGTCAGTCGGCTATTATTAAAGGTGGTAGGCCTTTTTTCTTCCCAACGGCAAGGCAAACATCTGCTCAGCTGTTTCTCATTAGCGCTTATCGTTGACAGTATTGAAATCGCCCAGGAGCCCTGCTGGTTAATGAGATGCCATTGACAGGCCCAATCTATCATGTATCACCTCTGTTTGTCAAACTCCATTTTTCATTCTACTCAGCTTGACAACCAACGTTTGTTCGTGTCGTCTCCCCTCCCACTTGTTGGCAGGCATTATGCAGACATTTAGACCTAGGTCATTGAGTTGGCTTGTATCTGGAACAGATTGGAGGTTTTGCTAGTCCCAGTAATGAGTCAGATTCTATGTGCACTGTGATGGTAATCAATATACTGTGGCCCTGGGGTACCAACATAATCATAACTACGGTGCTTCTTCCTTTAAAAGTTTTGAGCTTATGCCGTGACCGTTTGCGGTAGATGGTGGCAGATTGTGGTAAATTGCGTTGTTCTGGCAACAATGGCTGACACTTAAATAACGTGCCAAATAATTCTGCGGCACCCAACAAGCTGTGCTGCAGAACGCCACAACTTTTAAAGGAAGAACCACTGTAGGGCTGTGGCGGTCATGGTATTTTGTCAGCCGGTGATTGTCAAGCAAATAACCGCCGGTCTCACGGTAATTGACCGTTAATTAACACATTTGTGACTCGTTTCAGGAAACTAGGCATATGTCGCGGGTCACTACTTCACAGGAGAGCCATTTGAACAGAAACTTTTTTTATTTAATAAAAAATTCAGAAATGCCTTCTCGAACATGTGACCTTTCATGTGCCTTAACACATTTGTATGTCATCTAAATACGAATAAAATGGTTAAATTACGAACCTAGTTTGTTAAGCCACAGAAAAAGTCAGCAATCTTCCCGCTAGCCATGATTGGCTGAGACAATGAGTAGGCTGGACATGCAGAGAGGTGAGCTTGGATTAGTCTGCCATATAGCACACTTCTGTCTATTTTGAGCTGGTCAGTATGTATTGGCAATCCTGTCTAACGCATCCTTTTTTGAAATACACTATCAGTCAAAAGTTTGGACACCAACTCATTCCAGGGTTTTTCTTTTATTTTTTACAATTTTCTACATTGTAGAATCATAGTGAAGACAAACTGTGAAATAACACATATGGAATCTTGTAGTAACCAAAAAAAGTGTTAAACAAATCAAAATATATTTGAGATTCTTTGAAGTAAAATCTAATTTTATTGGTTACATACACATGTTCAGCAGATGTTATTGCCGGTTTAGTGAAATGCTTGTGTTTCAAGCTCCGACAGTGCAGTAGTATCTAACAAGTAATATCTAACAATTTCACAACATACACACAAATCTAAGTAAAGGAATGGAATTAAGAATATACAAATATTTGGATGAGCAATGTCAGAGCGGCATAGACTAAGATACAGTATATACATATGAGATGAGTAATGCAAAATATGTAAACATTATTGAAGTGACTAGTGTTCCATTTATTAAAGTAGCCAGTGATTTCAAGTCAAAAATTATTACATGACAGACCCCACTTAAAATCATTCTCCACCATCTAGGTGGAGGCAGCAGCTTCTAATGTGCTAGTGATGGCTATTTAACAGTCTGATGGCCTTGAGGTAGAATCTGTTTTTCAGTCTCTCTCTCAGCTTTGAGGCACCTGTATTGGCCTCGCCTTCTAGATGATGGCAGGGTGAACAGGCAATGGCTCCGGTGGTTGTTGTCCTTGATTGTTTTGGCCTTCCTGTGACATCGTGTGCTGTTGGTGTCCTGGAGGTTAGGTAGTTTGCCACCGGTGATGCGTTGGGCAGACCGCACCACCCTCTGGAGAGCCCTGCAGCTGCAGGCGGTGCAGTTGCCATACCAGGCGGTGATACAGCCCGACAGGATGCTCTCAATTGTGCGTCTGTAAATGTTTGAGGGTTTTAGGTGCCATTGTAAGGGTTTTAGGTAGCCATCCTTGGCCTTGATGACAGCTTTGCACACTCTTGGCATTCTCCCAACCAGCTTCATGAGGTAGTCACCTGGAATGCATTTCAATTAACAGGTTTGCCTTGTTTAAAATGTGTTTTTACTTTTGTTTAACTAGGCAAGTCAGTTGAGAACATATTCTTATTTCCAATGACGGCCTACTCCGGACAACGCTGGGCCAATTGTGCGCTACCCTATGGGAATTTACGGCTGGATGTGATACAGCCTGTATTTGAACCAGGGACTGTAGTGACTGACGCCTCTTGCACTGAGATGCAGTGCCTTAGACCGCTGTGCCACTCGGGAGCAGCGGCCCCTTTTGTTATAAGTGAATTTGTGGAATTTCTTTCCTTAATGTGTTTGAGCCAATCAGTTGTGTTGTGACAAGTTAGGGGTGGTATACAGAAGAGAGCTCAGTTTGGTTAAAGACCAAGTCCATATTATGGCAAGAACAACTCAAATAAGCAAAGAGAAATTACAGTCCATTACTTTAAGACATGAAGGTCAGTCAATCTGGAAAATTAAGAAAGTTTCTTCAGTGCAGTCACAAAAACCTTTATCGCTATGATGAAACTGGCTCTCATGAGGACCGCCACAGGAAAAGAAAACCCAAAGTTACCTCTGCTGCAGAGGATAAGTTCATTTAGAGTTAACTGCTCCTCAGATTGCAGCCCAAATAAATGCTTCACTGAGTTCAAGTAACAGACACATCTCAACATCAACTGTTTAGAGGAGATTGCATTAATCAGGCTTTCATTCTCAAATTGCTGCAAAGGTCTGTCTGTCTGTCTGTCTATGTCTCTCTCTCTATGTCTGTCTATGTCTGTCTCTCTGTCTCTCTGTCTCTCTCTCTATGTCTGTCTCTATGTCTGTCTCTGTCTGTCTGTCTCTCTCTCTATGTCTGTCTATGTCTCTCTGTCTGTCTGTCTGTCTCTCTCTCTCTATGTCTGTCTATGTCTCTCTCTATGTCTGTCTATGTCTCTCTCTCTGTCTGTCTATGTCTCTCTCTCTGTCTGTCTATGTCTCTCTCTCTATGTCTGTCTATGTCTCTCTCTCTATGTCTGTCTATGTCTCTCTCTCTATGTCTGTCTATGTCTCTCTCTCTCTGTCTGTCTATGTCTCTCTCTCTGTCTGTCTATGTCTCTCTCTCTGTCTGTCTATGTCTCTCTCTCTCTGTCTGTCTATGTCTCTCTCTCTGTCTGTCTATGTCTCTCTCTCTGTCTGTCTATGTCTCTCTCTCTGTCTGTCTATGTCTCTCTCTCTAT
>NC_138299.1:66200000-66205000 GCF_965601325.2 Salmo salar
TCTGCCGGTTTCTATTGCCAATCGGTGGTCACTCAGCCTGTACTTGGTAAGGATCTGTCTCTGCTTCGTATCTCTGACAGAGTAGAGATAATCAGCCAATTCATATTCTCTGTTTAGGGTCAGATAGCAATTTAGTCGGCTTTGGGATTTTGTTTCATTTTTCCAATGTTGTAAATATGAGTCCTTTGATTGGTTCATGATTTTGTTTATTTGAATTCTTTCTTTTGAAGCAGTGCTGGTGTCAGCTTGGTTGGTGAGGTCCAACACCAGCTGACTGAGAGGGCTCGTTTCTGGGCTCAGCTCTTGGGTTTGGAGTGCTTTAAATTGCAGACTTGAATTTAGATGTAGCCAAAATTTTAATGATCTTTTCTGTATTTTCATTATTACTGGAAAGCGGCCCAATTCTGCCCTACATGCATTAGTTGGTGTATTTCTCTGGACTTGTAGGATTTTCCGACAGAATTCTGCATGTAGGGCTTCAATTGGATGTTTGTCCCACATTTTAAAGTCCAGTTTATTGAGTGGCCCCCAAACCTCACTTCCGTAAAGAGCTATTGGTAGGATTACACTGTCAAATATTTTGGTCCAAATTCTAATTGGGATGTTGATTTTGAATAATTTCATTTTTATTGCATACAATGTTCTGCGGGCTTTTTCTTTGAGTGCATTCACTGCCATATTAAAGTTTCCCGATGCAGATATGGTCAGACCAAGGTAGGTGTAATTTTTAGTGTGTTCAATGATGGTGTTGTTCAGGGTGAATTTATATTTGTGTTTCTGACATCTGGTTTTCTTTTGGAAAATCATGATTTTCGTTTTTTGGAAATTTACTGCCAGGGCCCAATTATGGCAATATTGCTCTAGAATATTAATGTTTTGTTGAAGACCTTCTTTGGTTGGTAATAGAAGTACCAAGTCATCAGCATATAGCAGGTATTTCACCTCTGTGTCAAATAGTGTGAGTCCTGGGGCTGGAGAATGGTCCAACATGTCTGCTAATTCATTGATATAAATGTTGAAAAGGTTTGGACTCAAACTGCAGCCTTGTCTCACACCTCGACATTGTGAAAATAATTCTGTTCTTTGGTTTTTGATTTTTATTGCACATTTATTTTCTGTGTACATACATTTTATTAAGTCATACACCTTACCCACCAAGCCCACTTTGGAGAATTTTGTAGAATAGCCCTTCATGCCAAATAGAATCAAATGCTTTTTTAAAGTCAATAAAGCAAGCAAAGATTTTGCCCTCTTTTTTTTGGTGGACGTGTTTATTAATTAGTGTGTGTAAGGTGTATATATGGTCAGTAGTGCGATGGTTAGGGAGAAAGCCAATTTGACATTTACTTATTACATTTTTTTCTTGAAGAAAGGTTTGAATTCTTGAATTCAAAATGCTACAGAAAACCTTTCCCAAGTTACTGTTTACGCAAATTCCCCTGTAATTATTGGGGTCTGATTTGTCTCCACTTTTGTGGATAAGGGGAGATTAGCCCCTGGTTCCAGACATCAGGGAAGCAACCAGAAGTTAAAACCATGTTGAACAATTTAAGCATAGCATTTTGCAACTCAGGTGTGCTGTTTTTCAGCATTTCATTTCTGATGTTGTCTAGACCACAAGCCTTCTTTGATTTAATAGATTTGAGCTTTTCATTTAGTTCTTGTTGGGTTATTGGGTAATCTAATGGATTTTGGTTGTTTTTAATGACTGATTCAAGGATGTTCAATTTTTCTTTAATTTCTAATTGGTTCTGTTGTAAGTCTTTTTGTGGGATGTTTTTGTATAGATTATCAAAATACTTATTCCAAATTCCTACATCTTGTATGCCTAATTCCTGTGGCTTTGTTGTGCTTAAATTGTTCCACATGTCCCAGAACTGATTTTGGTCAATTGCGTTTTCAATTTCATCAAGTGTCTTGTTGGTGTAATTCAATTTCTTCCATTTCAGTGTTTGTTTATACTGTTTCAGAGTTTCAAAATATTCATATCGTAGCTCTGGGTTGTTTTGCTGCTTATGTTTTTCATTTGACATTTGTCTTAGGTGTTTTCTGATTGTTTTACATTCATTATCAAACCATTTATCAGAAACATTTTGTTTTTTGTTTCTGAGGTTGCATTTCTTTGGTTTTCTCAAATTTGCTTTCGATGCTGCTTTTTGGAATATGCAGTTGATGTTTTGAGTAGCCGAATTGACACCATCTTTATTGTTTTGGTATTGTGAGTTATTGAAAAACTGTATAGAGTTCATCATTTCATTTGAGTTCAACATTTCAATGAATCTCTCTGCACTGTTTGGAGCCCATCTGTACGTTTGGTTTATGTTGTAGAGTTTGTTGGGCTGTTTTTTTTAATGAGTATTGCCGGTTAATTTCTTCAGAAACACGTTGATCTGACTGTGATCTGACAATGGTGTCTGTGGTCCGACAGTGAAATGCACTAATGGAGGAGGGGTCAATGTCAGTGATGGCATAATCGACTACACTTGTCCCAAGAGCTGAGCAGTAAGTAAACCGACCTAAAGAGTCCCCTCTGATTCTACCATTAAGCATGTACAGGCCTAAGGATCGACAGAGATGCACTAACTCCTTCCCATTTTTGTTCAGTATTTGGTCAGGACTGTTTCTATTATTTATAATAGGGTTACTGTACAAGGAGCGGTGTCCACATATGTGGTGGTTACCTCCCTCATCACTGTAGTCAGGCTCAGAACCTGTTCTTGCATTGAAATCTCCACAAAGAAGCACTTTACCCTCTGCCTGAAATGTAATGATTTCTGTGTGGAGATTGTCGAAAAACTGATCATCATAATGTGGTGAATCTGAAGGAGGAGCATAAGCTGCACATATGTATACATCATTGTCACAGTAGATTGTACCTTTGTTAAGTTTTAGCCAAATGTGACTGGTACCTTTTTTCATTTCATTCAGTGCTAAGTCCTGCTTATGCCAAATGATGATTCCACCTGAGTCTCGGCCCGGTTTAACATTTTTATGTTTGATTGATGGTAGTAAACTTTCTCTATAGCCTGAGGGACACTGAGTATCTATGTCTCCACGACACCATGTTTCCAGTAGGATTATGATGTCCTGTCCCTTGATGTTTTTAATCAATTCTGGATTTGTTGTTTTATAACCAAAATGTGAAGAGTATAGTCCCTGGATATTCCAAGAGCTGATAGTTAATGATCTCATTTATAATAAGTGATATTCACTGGTTTGAGTAAAGTACATTGAAAAAAAAACAAAATAATATACATACATGCATACATACATACATACATACATACATACATACATACATACATACATACATACATTACTATAATACCGGTGCCAATAAAATTAAGAATAGTTGTAAACAAATGAATAAGAATGGAATAAGATTGCATGAAAAATAAGTACAATGCAATCTGCAACCCTGTGTGTCTGTGAATTAAAGAGTCTGTCTAGCTCAGTAGTCTGCATATTAGTTGCAGTAGTTGGCGCACCTCTCCTATCTCTGATTGTTCTAGGTGTCTTTTGCCAGAGGTTACCTCAGCATATGTAGGCTGATGATCTGAATGATACATGGTGTGGACTGCATCATGTGGTGTACTTCTCTGAAGGACAGTGTTCTGTCCGACACTGGAGTAGTGATCAGAGCTGTGTTGTGATGGGCCGGGTCTAGTAGAGCTGTGTTGTGATGGGCCTGGTCTAGTAGAGCTGTGTTGTGATGGGCTGGGTCTAGTAGAGCTGTGTTGTGATGGGCTGGGTCTAGTAGAGCTGTGTTGTGATGGGCTGGGTCTAGTAGAGCTGTGTTGTGATGGGCTGGGTCTAGTAGAGCTGTGTTGTGATGGGCTGGGTCTAGTAGAGCTGTGTTGTGATGGGCCGGGTCTAGTAGAGCTGTGTTGTGATGGGCCGGGTCTAGTAGAGCTGTGTTGTGATGGGCCGGGTCTAGTCGTGCTGTGTTGTGATGGGACGGGTCTAGTCGTGCTGTCCTGAGGCGGGTCTGGTCTGGTAAATCTGTGTTGTGATGGGCCTGGTCTAGTAGAGCTGTGCTGTAATAAGCCGTGTCTGGCTCTTTTCTCCTGGGGATGGTGGAGGTACTGTTGTTTCAGAAGGTGAGGCGGGGGACCTCTGTTGCTGGGGTGATGGGTGTGTGGGTCGCTGCCAAGTGTTGCATCTTTTAGGTCCTTGGCAAAGGTTCTGATACTGTCCTGATCAAGATGTACATTATCATATAAGTGTTGACATGTCAGAGTGGGGTGGTGAGCCGTTCTGACGTTGAGCAGTGAGGCACAGTCCACAGTGATCTGTTGATTTATATTGTTGATCAACTGTCCTGGGAAGTCTTTTCTTGGTAGGAGGGTGGACACAACTATATTGGTTGTTGGGAACCGAGCCTGTGCCCGTTCTGCCACTCTTCTCACTGCCCCAGATACATTTTCACCTTTGGCATGAAGGTCGTTTGTGCCAGTGTGGATGATGATGTTGTCGGGGGTGTCAATCCTGGTCTGACTGAGTAGCTGCATTGCACTGTCAGTTGTAGGACACCAGAACTTATACACCTGGTGTCTAGGGAATAATCTCTCCTGGACTAAGAACTTCCCATTTGAATCAATAAGGATTGCAGTTGTGGGTGATTGTCTGGGTGGAGCAGACTGGGAGGCTGG
Source organism: Salmo salar (assembly GCF_965601325.2). Lineage (NCBI taxonomy): Eukaryota > Metazoa > Chordata > Actinopteri > Salmoniformes > Salmonidae > Salmo > Salmo salar. The sequence continues at coordinate 66,204,653 of NC_138299.1, forward strand.
TAGGTTGACCTGGGCTGGAGCACATTGTGCTGGAGCAGACTGGGAAACAGGTAGGCTGACATGGGCTGGAGCAGACTGGGACGCTGGTTGGCTGATCTGGGCTGGAGCAGACTGGTAGGCTGGTGCAGTGTCATCAGGCTGTGTGGTGGAGGCCATGCTGGTCTCAGGTTCTGCTTGTGTTATGCCAAGCTGGTCGACATGTTCTCTAGATGCAGAGGACATAATGACTAGCTGGTGGTTGAGGGTGTCAATGTACCTCTCTCTTTGTTCTAGCTCCTTTCTTGTTGTGCTCAGAAGGTCTCTGAGGTCATCATTTGTCTGACTCAGTTTGTCCATTCTGCTTTCTAA
>NC_138299.1:66227500-66242500 GCF_965601325.2 Salmo salar
GAGATGTAGCCATTATTTACTATTTTACACCTAGGGTTACTATACATAACTTTTACCCATTTTATAAGAGATTCCCCAAAATTGAAATATTCTAGTCATTTATATATAAACTCCAGTCGTACTTTATCAAAAGCCTTTTCAAAATCAGCTTCAAAATCAGCTATGAAAACCATTACTGGTGTCCCCGATATTTCATAGTATTCTATTGTTTCCAGTACTTGTCTTATATTATCTCCAATGTATCGTCCATGTAAAAAAAACCTGTCTGATTTAGGATGAATAATATCTGACAATACTTTTTTAATTCTATGCGCCAAGCATTTTGCTAGTATTTTTGCATCACAACACTGAAGTGTAAGAGGTCTCCAATTTTTGGAAATGGACTGGATCTTTATATATACCATTTGGGTCCTGTTTCAGTAATAATGATATCAGACCTTGTTGCGTGTCTGATAATCTACCATTTATATAGGAGTGGTTAAAACATGCTAATAATGGTCCTTTGAGTATATAAAAAAAAGTTTTGTATACTTCCACTGGTATGCCATCCAGCCCTGGAGTTTTCCCATCCTTAAAGGCCCCAATTGTATCAAGCAGTTCCTCCTCTGTAATTTGGCCTTCACATGAGTCTTTCTGTACAGATGTTAATTTTACATTATTATTAGGAAAACAATCCATACAATTAGTTTCAGTTAGTGGAGATGGAGGAACCTGAAACGAAAACAGATTGTTAAAGTACTTTACTTCCTCTTTCAAAATATAATTTGGTGAATCATGCGTGACTCCATCATTTGTAACACGTTTTAATCCTTTTTTTTGGTAGCATTTCTATATTGAAGATTGAAAAAGAATTTGGTGCATTTTTTCCACATATTCCATCCAGTTCGCTTTATTTTTATAATATACTGCTCAAAAAAATAAAGGGGACACTAAAATAACACATCCTAGATCTGAATGAATGAAATAATGTTATTAAATAATTTTTTCTTTACATAGTTGAATGTGCTGACAACAAAATCACACAAAAATAATCAATGGAAATCCAATTTATCAACCCATGGAGGTCTGGATTTGGAGTCACACTCAAAATTTAAAGTGGAAAACCACACTACAGGCTGATCCAACTTTGATGTAATGCCCTTAAAACAAGTCAAAATGAGGCTCAGTAGTGTGTGTGTCCTCCACGTGCCTGTATGGCCTCCCTACAACGCCTGGGCATGCTCCTGATGAGGTGGCAGATGGTCTCCTGAGGGATCTCCTCCCAGACCTGGACTAAAGCATCCGCCAACTCCTGGACAGTCTGGTGCAGCGTGGCGTTGGTGGATGGAGCGAGACATGATGTCCCAGATGTGCTCAATTGGATTCAGGTCTGGGGAACGGGCGGGCCAGTCCATAGCATCAATGCCTTCCTCTTGCAGGAACTGCTGACACACTCCAGCCACATGAGGTCTAGCATTGTCTTGCATTAGGAGGAACCCAGGGCCAACCGCACCAGCATATGGTCTCACAAGGGGTCTGAGGATCTCATCTCGGTACCTAATGGCAGTCAGGCTACCTCTGGCGAGCACATGGAGGGCTGTGCGGCCCCCCAAAGAAATGCCACCCCACACCATGACTGACCCACTGCCAAACCGGTCATGCTGGAGGGTGTTGCAGGCAGCAGAAAGTTCTCCACGGCATCTCCAGACTCTGTCACGTCTGCCAAACGTCCTGCACAGTGTTGGGCTGTAAGCACAACCCCCACCTGTGGATTTCGGGCCCTCATACCACCCTCATGGAGTCTGTTTCTGACCATTTGAGCACACACATGCACATTTGTGACCTGATGGAGGTCATTTTGCAGGGCTCTGGCAGTGCTCCTCCTGCTCCTCCTTGCACAAAGGCGGAGGTAGCGGTCCTGCTGCTGGGTTGTTGCCCTCCTACGGCCTCCTCCACGTCTCCTGATGTACTGGCCTGTCTCCTGCTAGTGCCTCAATGCTCTGGACACTACGCTGACAGACACAGCAAACCTTCTTGCCACAGCTCGCATTGATGTGCCATCCTGGATGAGCTGCACTACCTGAGCCACTTGTGTGGGTTGTAGACTCCGTCTCATGCTACCACTAGAGTGAAAGCACCGCCAGCATTCAAAAGTGACCAAAACATCAGCCAGGAGGCATAAGAACTGAGAAGTGGTCTGTGGTCACCACCTGCCGAACCACTCCTTTATTGGGGGTGTCTTGCTAATTGCCTATAATTTCCACCTGTTGTCTATTCCATTTGCACAACAGCATGTGAAATTTATTATCAATCAGTGTTGCTTCCTAAGTGGACAGTTTGATTTCACAGAAGTGTGATTGACTTGGAGTTACATTGTGTTGTTTAAGTGTTCCCTTTATTTTTTTGAGCAGTGTATATACACTGGATCTTTCTTGAATAAGTTCCTCCATTTATTTTTGTTTTTCCTCTAACTTATTCTGTGCCTTTATGGTACCGTTTTTATTGCTATCTAACGCTACTGTTAGTCCTTCAATTTCCTTTGTTAATATGGACTCTTTTGATCTAAATTGGTTTTGTTTTATAGATGAGTACTGAATTGCATGGCCTCTAAAGGCACACTTAAAAGTGTCCCATACAATAAGGGTATCTGCTGTACCTATGTTATGTCTGAAAAAGTCAGTTATAAATTCTTCTGTCCTAGTTCTAAACAATTTATCATCTAGTAGGCTTTGATTAAATTTCCAATATCCTCGCCCACATGGAAATTCAACACTTTCTTTAACTTTTGGTGCCAGAGAGAATGGCATAAGAAAGTAGTCAAGACGACTAGCTTGATTAAGCCTCCGCCATGTATATCTCACTAGGTTAGGGTATTTAAGTCTCCATATATACACTAATTCCAATATATCCATGACATTCATGATTTCCTTAAGTGCCTGAGGGTGATAGTTTGTATTGTGATTTCCTTTCCGGTCCATAGAGGTATTTAAGACCGTATTTAAAATCTCCCACCATAATAATAGTCAAGTGTTGCTTGTAGAGTTGATAAATTCTTATATATATTTTCAAAGAAGCTTGGATCATCATTATTCGGACCGTATAGGTTAATAAGCCATATCTGTTTATTGTCCAATAACATATTTAAAATGATCCATCTACCTTGATAATCTGTTTGGACAATTTGCACATTTGAATCAAAATGACGGTTAATTAAAACATTTTTTTACATTTAAGTCATTTAGCAGACGCTCTTATCCAGAGCGACTTACAAATTTGTGCATTCACCTTATGATATCCAGTGGAACAACCACTTTACAATAGTACATCTAAATCTTTTAGGGGGGGGGGGGGGGGGGTTAGAAGGATTACTTTGTCCTATCCCAGGTATTCCTTAAAGAGGTGGGGTTTCAGGTGTCTCCGGAAGGTGGTGATTGACTCCGCTGTCCTGGCGTCGTGAGGGAGCTTGTTCCACCATAGGGGTGCCAGAGCAGCGAACAGTTTTGACTGGACTGAGCGGGAACTGTGCTTCCTCAGAGGTAGGGGGGCCAGCAGGCCAGAGGTGGATGAGCGCAGTGCCCTCGTTTGGGTGTAGGGACTGATCAGAGCCTGAAGGTACGGAGGTGCCGTTCCCCTCACGGCTCCGTAGGCAAGCACCATGGTCTTGTAGCGGATGCGAGCTTCAACTGGAAGCCAGTGGAGAGAGCGGAGGAGCGGGGTGACGTGAGAGAACTTGGGAAGGTTGAACACCAGACGGGCTGCGGCGTAGGGGTTTAATGGCACAGGCAGGGAGCCCAGCCAACAGCAGGGAGCCTAAAACCATCACCCCTTTTGAATTTCTTTGCCCATGGGAGAAATATATTTCGCCCCCCCAGTTCTTTTTCCACAAAACTTCATCTAAAATTGTTGAATGGGTTTCCTGTAAACAATAGATATTATATTCCTTCTCTTTTAACCAGTTAAATACTGATCGTCTATTCTTATTATCTGCTAGGCCATTATAATTGTAACTGGCTATACTTATTTCTCCACTTATCATAATGAGACACAACTTTAAATTCTATTTATGAAAATATGTTTGTAAACGTACCATTAAAAAGTAACATGATGATTGAGTGTATATATAGCTGTTCCATGATATTTGCATTGCTACTAAATAAACCTCCAATTGGTCCCTACTATTCCACCCGCTAAAAGCCTTCCTCTTCCCTAGTTGTGTTGTCATCCCAATACCCGGCAAACCACCCCTGATCCCCCGTGTCTTTGTGAGACGCAGAATAGGTGAATGGTTGTGTGGTTCCCACCGTGAAGCATGGAGGAGGAAGAGTGTTATTGTGGGGGGTGCTTTGCTGGTGACACTGTCAGTGGTTTTAATTAGAATTCAAGGCACACTTAATCAGCATGGCTACCACAGCATTCTGCAGCGATACGCCATCCCATCTGGTTTGGGCTTAGAGGTACTATCATTTGTTTATCAACAGGACAATGACCCAACACACCTCCAGGCTGTGTAAGGGCTATTTGACCAATAAGGAGAGTGAGTGATTGAGTGCTGCAGCCAACAAGTGCTTAGCATATGTGGGAACTCCAAGACTGTTGGAAAAGCATTCCAGGTGAAGCTGGTTGAGAGAATGCCAAGATTGTGCAAGCTGTCAAGGCAAAGGGTGGCTACTTTGAACATTTTCAAACATGATATATATTTTTGATTTGTTTAACGCTTAAAAAAAAGAAATTACTACATGATTCCATATGTGTTATTTCATAGTTTTTGTCTTATTATTTTGTAATGTAGAAAATGGTAAAAATAAAGAAACCCTTGAATGAGGTGTGTCCAAACTTTTGAGTGGTACTGTATGTGTGAAATTAGTTTACATTTTTGAATGGACCATTATTATGCACCTGTCTCGGAGCAGGGGCAAATCATACATATCATCTGTGTACTTAAATAGCGAATTGAGGACGCTTTTCCCATGGTAATTTCCATGCCAGCCAGGTAGGCTATACTCCTGTTGTAAAGCGAATTTGTGTGCTTAATATTAGGAACGTTGAGGAATAAATATAGTAGGCCAAGCCTATAGAAAGCTGATTGGATCCTCTTTTGATAGAGGCATCAAAACAGTTTTCTCACACAATTGCATAGCCTATAGAAATGTTGTTCAACATGAGCTTATGGGCTCTCATGAAGTGTTTTTGATTTGATATTCGAATACATTTTCATTGGTATCAGAGTGATTACAGGGACAATGGAGTGTGGAGTACCAGGCAGTTAGCAAGTTGGTAGGCTACTAATGACCAGCAGCAGCAGCATAGCTTGGAGAAGCCTAGTTACCTTGACTAAACGTTCTCGTGAAATTTGACTGCGGTCATGACTCGTGACTGCCGATGTGGTGGTAATATGATCACCATACCAGCGCTAATCATAACCCTGATGTACTGTAATCATGCAAATACTGCAATAATTGGTTAGAAGTGGGCTAAGTAATAACTTTTAATGTAATATTGATTGTAATCAGTTTAAGAAGACATTTTGAAGCTGTATTCGAAAGGGATTTGTTTGTAGTCTGTCCAATGTTCTTGGTGACATGATTGTACTAAGCATGAGTTTTACCTTAGCAAGACAGCAGTATCCGGTATAATGTCAAAGGTGTGAAACTGTGAAATGAATCAGTTATACAAGGCTGTTTATTTTCTTCTTGTTTTCTCGATTCAAAGACGGATCCCTCAATATCTCAGAAAGTGTGACAGGAGGTGCTAAATTCAAACGCCTCAATATTATTTTTATTACATTTTAAGGCATGACATGGATGTTTTGCAATAGTTTCCTAAAATATAATTGTAATCTACTTCTGTGATTTCTTAGTCTCACTAAACTAACTTCCTCAAGATTATAAATTACTAATCAAGAGGATTGCACAATTTACTGATTGTATTGCAATCTATCATCTTGATTGCACCCACAAAGTTCAAGTAGCTAGAGGAACTGTTGAGCAGTCAGGGTGTGTCAGAAATGTTAATGTACTGTACATTCAACACCTCACACCTGTGATAGATCTTACCTTCCGGCGTGTAAAAAAAGGCAGACGTGAGGAGAAAGGCGGTATTGGCACAAACCTGACATGATTAAAGAACAAATATTGAGGGAATAATAGTTGGCTTAAAGAAGGAAAAAAAGTACTTCAGTCAATGAAAATAGTTCCGTAATATTTACCCTCTTCCTTTAAGTTATAATGTACTATGGGTGTGTCTCAGTAGTCCTCTCCTTGAGGCTTCCTCACCTTGTATCCTCTGCATTGATGTGAAGGAACTGGACAGGTGAGCGCTACTTCACAACACATCCACCATAATTATTTCACAGGAATTTTAGGTTTGTTCAGTTGAAATAGATTAGAGATTAGATTAGACCCGACCAAATTCACAAATGTACTTCTGGTTTTGTACACTAGCTTCAAACAGCTGAAAATACAATATTTTCAGTTTTGACAATTATAGTTCACAGCGGTTTAGATGGTACAGTGATTCTCTCCTAATTTCACAAACTTTATTCGGCAAACTATTAGAATTTTAGCAACCAGGAAATTGCGGAGCGATTTTCTGCATGTTGCACCTTTTTTAAAGGTGCTTTAGAGAGAACCTCTGTTTCTCAGGCATCCATCTAGGATGAAATTAGAAATTTTTCCATAATTGCAACCGCACATGAATATTAATCTTTAAAGATCAACTCAAAGCTTTTAAAACTGTCTGCTGCTGTTATAATTCTGCTTTTGCAATATTTTTTTCTTGAGACTGTTTGCCTTATGCAATGGCTTGTTTTTGGAGAGAAACAAGCAGCCACAGTTAAGTAAAAAAGGCTGCAGGCCCTTTGAGTAGTTTGTAAAGTCAGAAGTTTAATGGTCCAATGCAGCCATGTTTATCTCAATACCAAATGATTTCTGTGTAAAAATTAAGTATCTTACTGTAATTGTTTTTTAAATGAAAAATGGTCCAAAATGGAGAAAAAATTGTTTCTTAGCAAAATACAATTTCTCAAGCAAGAATTTTGCTAGGACTGTCTGGGAGTGATCTGAGAGAGGAGCCTAAAGGGAGGGATGTGTAACCTGAAAACTAGGTGTTATTGGCAGAGAGGAGGGCAAACTCTTTGTTATTGGTCTATTCATTTAAGTGAAATGTCTCATTTTGTACATTTCTGTTTCTGAGTACTGGAGGCTGTAAATGACCAGTGTTTTTCTGCATTCAGTTCCCTTGTTTTAACAGATGCCACAGGTCATTAAAGGGGCAGATCAGACAAAAACATGTTTTATTTCCACACTGAGGTTGGAATAATACTGTGAAGTTGTGACGTCACCAGGCGGTCAAAAAATCCCACCCAGCCAAACAAGCAGAAATTTCAGGCCTTATTTTTTACAATAAGTGTAATATCATAATTGTCACAATTTCACATTATTATTCCAACCTCATAGTGTGGAAATATAAATAAAACATGTTTTTGTGTGATCTGCCCCTTTAATGACCTGTGGAGTCTGTTAATAAAAAGGGAACTGAATGCAAAAAAACACTTGTCATTTACAGCCTAAAGTACACAGAAATAGAAATTTACAAAATGAGACGTTTCACAACATCACCTAAATACTCCTCAGACATTAGTCACAGTAAACGATGTATGTAAACTCAGCAAAATAAGAAACGTCCCTTTTTCAGGACCCTGTCTTTCAAAGATAATTAGTAAAAGTCCAAATAACTTCATTGTATAGGGTTTTAACACGTTTCCATGCTTGTTCAATGAACGGTAAACAATTAATGAACATGCACCTGTGGAACGGTCGTTAAGACACTAACAGCTTACAGACGGTAGGCAAATAAGGTCACAGTTACAAAAACTTAGGACACTAAAGAGGCCTTTCTACTGACTCTGAAAAACACCAAAAGAAAGATGCCCAGGGTCCCTGCTCATCTGCGTGAACGTGCCTTAGGCATGCTGCAAGGAGGCATGAGGACTGCAGATGTGGCCAGGGCAATAAATTGCTTGTCTGTACTGTGAGACGCCTAAGACAGCGCTACAGGGAGACAGGACGGACAGCTGATCTTTCTCGCAGTGGCAGACCACATATAGAAACACCTGCATAGGATCGGTACATCCGAACATCACACATGCGGGGCAGGTTCAGGATGGCAACAACAACTGCCTGAGTTACACCAGGAACGCACAATCCCTCCATCAGTGCTCAGACTGTCCGCAATAGGCTGAGAGAGGCTGGACTGAGGGCTTGTAGGCCTGTTGTAAGGCAGGTCCTCACCAGACATCACCGGCAACAACGTCGCCTATGGGTACAAACCCACTGTATCTGGACCAGACAGGACTGGCAAAAAGTGCTCTTCACTGACGAGTTGCGGTTTTGTCTCACCAGGTGTGATGGTCGGATTCGCGTTATTGTTGAAGGAATGAGCATTACACTGAGGCCTGTACTCCGGAGCGGGATTGATTTGGAGGTGGTGGGTCCGTCATGGTCTGGGGCGGTGTGTCACAGCATCATCGGACTGAGCTTGTTGTCATTGCAGGCAATCTCAACGCTGTGCGTTACAGGGAAGATATCCTCCTCCCTCATGTGGTACCCTTCCTGAATGCTCATTCTGACATGCATGGCAATGCCACCACGCACAGAACGAGCAGTATGGCTGATTTCCTGCAAGACAGGAATGTCATTGTTCTGCCATGGCCAGCGAAGAGCCCAGATCTCAATCCCATTGAGCACGTCTGGGACCTGTTGGATCGGAGGGTGAGGGCTAGGGCCATTCCCCCCAGAAATGTCCGTGAACTTGCAGGTGCCATGGTGGAAGAGTGGGGTAACATCTCACAGCAAGAACTGACAAATCCTGTTACTCACTGTTACTTTTGATTTTGACCCCGCCCCTTTGTTCAGGGACACATTATTCAATTTCTGTTAGTCGCATGTCTGTGGAACTTCTTCAATTTGTCTGTTTGAATCTTATGTTCATACAAATATTTACACATGTTAAGTTTGCGGAAAATAAACGCAGTTGACAGTGAGAGGACTGTACTTTTTTTGCGGAGGTTGTGTGAGTTCAAATCATTGGTTAATTGAAGTCCATATGCATGAGGCTATGATGTGTAGTGTACTGTAGGGACTAATTGGTGGATTAGGGTTAAAGTAAAGCAGGAATGGGGTCGGTGGACTGTGAGGTTAGGGATAAAAAGTTAAGGGTATTCAATAATGTCTTCTACAATGGCTCAGCATTCAAACAGTCAGTAGGGATCGAACTTGACGAAGTGGAACAAAAATCCTGAGGTGTAATTGATGGTATATGTGACCTGTCACCCAGCATGGATCATAGAGCTGACAACCTGTATAGTACATAGTAGGCTTGGGCGGTATACCGGGGTATTTTGAAATACCCACAGTATTATTTTCAATTCCACCAATTACCCTTAAAGCTGCTACTACTACTGCGTTAAATGTTGTAGCTTTCAATTGCGCCATCAACAATCACCCATTTTTGTAAATGTAATGCTTTTTAAACTTCAAATTTCTCTAGTAGGGCCCTATAGGTTATTTATCGTAATGAACAATATCAGCAACACGTTCATGATAAGTGGACAGTTTGTTCGGTATCGATACTGTTCGGTTTTTCGTCCCAGCTCAACCGTCAATACCGTTTAAACTGTTTTTAGCATGTTCTTTTGTAAATGTGAATATTTGTTCTTTTGTAAATGTTAATACCTGCAGTCGACTTGTGCACTAGGTTAATAGATCAAGCAGGTTGCATTCTTCAGCAGCTGATTGAGCCAGTCACATGGTATGTTTATTTACAATTATACAACGGGTGGGTTTAATCCTGAATGCCAGTGTCTATTCCACCGGCTAAATCTGACGTTTAAATGCATATTTACTCTGTTCCATCTGACTTTGCAATCCACTGTCTCATCAGCACAGCCAGGCAATTTATAAACTTTGTCTCCACTATAAATGCTTCTAGATGTTATCTCACATTTTTTTTTAAGACTAACATTTAGTTTTCAACAGCAGAAATGTGTATAAACCTTGCTGCCTGTCTCACTGACATTTGCAACATTGTTTCAGTATTCAAATGTGATCTCCAGCTCTCCCATAGTAATGGACGAGACAGACTAGCAGGCAGCGTTTCTCAGCCAGTCGAAATCATAAATCAGCTGACATCATTTTGATGGATATATACAAAGAAATGTAAAATTGAAAAAAAGGTTAAAAACAACTAAGTGCAGTTAGTTTGCAGTCTTTCCAGCTACAGTTTGAAGTGATTATGTTAGCTGTGTTGTTCGCTAGCTCCTCTGAACAACAGTGTCCTGACAAGTGAGCACATTTTCTTTGCCAGGCGAAATCGTGCCTCATTAGCTCATTGTAACCGCTACTTTGCTGTTATTCTGGCTGCACCGTTGATGTGACTGTAAGTTAGCCGTAGTTGGCTAACTAGAAAGCAAAGGGATAACAACTTTGCCAGCCAGTATGGCATTGGAACATTTAGAACGAACGACTGGGTCGCGTCCGTAGATACAGAACAAAGACTGAACGACTGGGTCTGGCAACCACACTGCCAGCAGGCTTGGGTAGCAACCCTAGATTTGTGTCGTAACTATATCTTGTGGAAGGATTAAATAGTATGAATAAATTAATCTAAATAATGTTTTTAATGAAAATATGTCAGTCATTATTTGAATATGTTGGTAACCCGTAGCCAGTGTTTGGAGGATATATTGGCATGGTTTGCCGGCCCTCTAATTCGCCTTGGGCCTAACACGCGTGCAAATATATCCTCCAAATACCGACTTCTCTGGCATTGTCACTTAAAGAGCACACGGAGTAAATGGAAGGTTTGGGAAGTGACGATCCAATGTTGTGCAGAGCAAGATAGGTGATCAATTTACACTTGAAATTCACTACTTATGTTTGCCAGCTACAGTGCCATCAGAAACAATTCATACCCCTTCTTACAGCCTGAATTCAAAATGTATTACATTTAATATTTTGTCTCACCCATCTACACACAATACTCACAATGAAAACATGTTTTTATAAATTGTTGCAAATTTATTGAACATAAAATACAGAAATATCTCATTTACATAAGTATTCACACCGTTGAGTTAATAGTTTGTAAAAGCACCTTTGACAGTGACTACAGCTGTGAGTCTTTCTGGGTAAGTCTAAGAGCTTTCCACACGTGGATTGTGCAATATTTGCCCATTATTCTTTTCAAAATTATTCAAGCTCTTCAAATCAAATGTAACTTGGCCACTCAGAAACATTCACTGTCTTCTTGGTAATACACTCCAGTGTAGATTTGGTCTTGTGTTTTAGGTTATTGTCCTGCTGAAAGGTGAATTCATCATGTCTGGTGGAAAACAAACTGAACCAGATTTTCATCTAGGATTTTGCCTGTGCTTAGCTCCATTCCGTTTTTTTCTATCCTGAAGAACTCCCCAGTCATTAACGACAACATAATGCAGCCACCGCTTGAAAATATGGAGAGTGGTACTCAGTAATACAGTGGCTTGCGAAAGTATTCACCCCCCTTGGGATCTTTCCTATTTTGTTGCCTTACAACCTGGATTTAAAATATATTATTTTTGGGGTGGGGTGTGTGTATCATTTGATTTACACAACATGCCTACCACTTTGAAGATGCAAAATATTTATTGTGAAAAACCTACCTTGTCACAACACAACTGATTGGATCAAGTGCATTAAGAAGGAAAGAAATTCCAGAAATCCACTTATAACAAGGCACACCTGTTAATTGAAATGTGTTCCAAGTGACTACCTCATGAAGCTGGTTGAGAGAATGCCAAGAGTTTGATCCCCTGCTGATTTTGTACGTTTGCCCACTGACAAAAAAATGATCAGTCTATAATTTCAATGGTAGGTTTATTTGAACAGTGAGAGACAGAATAAGAAAAACAATCCAGAACAACGCATGTCAAAAATGTTATAAATTGATTTGCATTTTCATGAGGGAAATAAGTATTTGACCCCTCTGCAAAACATGACTTAGTACTTGGTGGCAAAACCCTTGTTGGCAAGCAGAGGTCAGACTTTTCTTGTAGTTGGCCACCAAGTTTGCACACATCTCAGGAGGAATTTTGTCCCACTTCTCTTTGCAGATCTTCTCCAAGTCATTAAGGTTTAGAGGCTGATGTTTGGTAACTCGAACCTTCAGCTCCCTCCACAGATTTTCTAAGGGATTAAGGTCTGGAGACTGGCTAGGCCACTCCAGGACCTTAATGTGCTTCTTTTTGAGCCACTCCTTTGTTGCCTGGGCCGTGTGTTTTGGGTCATTGTCATGCTGGAATACCCATCCACGACCCATTTCAATGCCCTGGCTGAGGGAAGGAGGTTCTCACCCAAGATTTGACGGTACATGGCCCCGTCCATCGTCCTTTTGATGCGGTGAAGTTGTCCTGTCCCCTTAGCAGAAAAACACCCCCAAAGCATAATGTTTCCACCTCCATTTTTGACGTGGGGATGGTGTTCTTGGGGTCATAGGCAGCATTTCTCCTCCTCCAAACACGACGAGTTGAGTTGATGCCAAAGAGCTCCATTTTGGTCTCATCTGACCACAACACTTTCACCCAGTTGTCCTCTGAATCATTCAGATGTTCATTGACAAACTTAAGACGGGCATGTATATGTGCTTTCTTGAGCAGGGGGACCTTGCGGGCGCTGTAGGATTTCAGTCCTTCACAGCGTAGTGTGTTACCAATTGTTTTCTTGGTGACTATGGTCCCAGCTGCCTTGAGATCATTGACAAGATCCTCTCGTGTAGTTCTGGGCTGATTCCTCACCGTTCTCATGATCATTGCAACTCCACGAGGTGAGATCTTGCATGGAGCCCCAGGCCGAGGGAGATTGACAGTTCTTTTCTGTTTCTTCCATTTGCAAATAATCGCACCAACTGTTGTCACCTTCTCTGCTTGGCGATGGTCTTGTAGCCCATTCCAGCCTTGTGTAGGTCTACAATCTTGTCCCTGACATCCTTGGAGAGCTCTTTGGTCTTGGCCATGGTGGAGAGTTTGGAATCTATTTGCTTCTGTGGACAGGTGTCTTTTATACAGGTAACAAACTGAGATTAGGAGCACTCCCTTGAACCTCTCTAGGGCAGGCGGGACGAATTCGTCCCACCTACGTAACAGCCAGTTGAATCCTGTGGCGGGATTTTCAAATACCAAAAAAATCCTATTACTTCAAGTTCTCAAACATATGACTATTTTACAGCTATTTAACCTCTTACATCTAGACGTTCCCGCTAGCGGAACACCTGCTCCAATATCCAATGATAGGCATGGCGCGAATTACAAATTCCTCAAAAATACAAAAACTTCAATTTTTCAAACATATGACTATTTCACAGCATTTTAAAGACAAGAATCTCCTTTATCTAACCACACTGTCCGATTTCAAAAAGGCTTTACAGCGAAAGCAAAACATTAGATTATGTCAGCAGAGTACCCAGCCAGAAATAATCAGACACCCATTTTTCAAGCTAGCATATAATGTCACAAAAACCCAGAAGACAGCTAAATGCAGCACTAACCTTTGATGATCTTCATCAGATGACAACCCTAGGACATTATGTTATACAATACATGCATGTTTTGTTCAATCAAGTTCATATTTATATCAAAAAACAGCTTTTTACATTAGCATGTGACGTTCAGAACTAGCATACCCCCCGCAAACTTCCGGGGAATTCGCTAACAATTTACTAAATTATTCACGATAAACGTTCACAAAAAGCATAACAATTATTTTAAGAATTATAGATACAGAACTCCTCTATGCACTCGATATGTCCGATTTTAAAATAGCTTTTTGGTGAAAGCACATTTTGCAATATTCTAAGTACATAGCCCAGCCATCACGGGCTAGCTATTTAGACACCCAGCAAGTTTAGCCTTCACCAAAATCAGATTTACTATAACAAAAATGTTCTTACCTTTGTTGTCTTCGTCAGAATGCACTCCCAGGACTGCTACTTCAATAACAAATGTTGGTTTGGTCCCAAATAATCCATCGTTATATCCGAATAGCGGCGTTTTGTTCGTGCGTTCCAGAAACTATCCGAAATGGTAAATCAGGATCGTGCGCATTGCGCAATTCGTGACAAAAAATGTCTAAATATTCCATTACCGTACTTCGAAGCATGTCAACCGCTGTTTAAAATCCATTTTTATGCAATTTATCTCGTAAAAAAGCGATAATATTCCGACCGGGAATCTCCTTTTCGGCAAACAGAGGAAAAATCACAAAGACGGGGGCGGCCAGGGCACGCGCCTAAGCCCAGTGTCCCTTGATCGGCCACTTGAGAAAGGCGATAATGTGTTTCAGCCTGGGGCTGGGATGACGACATTCAGGTTTTTCCCGGGCTCTGAGCGCCCATGGAAGACGTAGGAAGTGTCACGTTAGAGCAGAGATCCTTTGTAAAAGATAGAGATGGCAAAGAAGTTCAAGAAATGGTCAGACAGGCCACTTCCTGTAAAGGAATCTCTCAGGTTTTGACCTGCCATTTGAGTTCTGTTATACTCACAGACACCATTCAAACAGTTTTAGAACCTTTGGAGTGTTTTCTATCCAAAGCCAATAATTATATGCATATTCTCGTTACTGGGCAGGAGTAGTAACCAGATTAAATCGGGTACGTTTTTTTATCCAGCCGTGTCAATACTGCCCCTTAGCCCTAACAGGTTAAGAGTGTGCTCCTAATCTCAGCTCGTTACCTGTATAAAAGACACCTGGGAGCCAGAAATCTTTCTGATTGAGAGAGGGGGTCAAATACTTATTTCTCTCATTAAAATGTTAATCAATTTATAAAATTTTTGACATGTGTTTTTCTGGATTTTTGTTGTTGTTATTCTGTCTCTATATACATGTATGTATATATATATATGTATATATATATATATATATACTGCTCAAAAAAATAAAGGGAACACTAAAATAACACATCGTAGATTTAAATGAATGAAATAATCTTATT